>NC_048304.1:96746642-96893216 GCF_013100865.1 Trachemys scripta elegans | reverse complement strand
AGGTGGAGCACAGAGGAGATTGATTGCCCAACGTCTCTCAGGAACTTTGGGGCAGAGCGGATAATTAAACTCCGATCTCCAAAATCCTACTCCGTGCCTTCATGACAAGACATCATCATTCCACATTAGGTAGGAAATAAACACGAGTGCTTAAGACAGCTTGCAGGAGGGAGTGGGATAGGTGCACTTGCTGTCCACTGCAACAGGGCTATACAAATGAAGTTAACCAGGTCAGAATCCTCCAGTTCAGTGGAAGGAGGCATTATTGTGCAGACTGAGATTTAGTAGTTTATTTAGAAGTCCGTTCCATTCTTGCTTAATCAAGACCATAAGGGATGAACAGTTTGGGTTCCTCCCCACCCCCACCAAAATAAGCTTTGAGATTCTTCCAGAGAGACACCATCTTTCAGTCACACACTCCTTTCAGAGACTATTTCTCTCAGCTCCCCTGCCTCCTTTCCCATATATTATCTCTTACCCTCTGGGAATATCCATGCCAAGATGCCAATATTTGAACTTACCTCCAGGGAGAACTGATTGATTATAAAAAGCAACAGAGGGTCCTGGGGCACCTTTGAGACTAACAGAAGTACTGGGAGCATAAGCTTTCGTGGGTAAGAACCTCACTTCTTCAGATGCAAAGGCATCTGAAGAAGTGAGGTTCTTACCCACGAAAGCTTATGCTCCCAGTACTTCTGTTAGTCTCAAAGGTGCCCCAGGACCCTCTGTTGCTTTTTACAGATTCAGTCTAACATGGCTACCCCTCTGATACTTGATTGATTATAGTCACCCACTATAGGGGTGTATGTCTGTGTGTTTAAGTAAGATCACTGTGCTGAGTAGGAGGAAAAGTGAATGATCTTGTCTCATTGCTGGTCTCTGGGCATTAGTAAAGACTTTCCATTGATTTGGAGTTTGAGAAGTTGTCAAACTCATCCTGATAAATATGGTTAAATTTTTAATAGTAGTTTCCTCTCTTTCACCTAGAATTTGGTATTTACTCATCATACTAATTATGTGGCTGGGTTGAGCATGAAGTAATCATCAAGTGCATTTCTTCTTCATTGGGGGGAGAAGAGGAAACGATTTTAAAAAATGTTCACAGATATTTAATGGGATACAGGCTGAAACAAAAGGCCATTAGGAACTCTGTTTAGAGCCCTGAGGAGCCTCTCGAAGAATATTCAGATTGTTTTTGTGACTGGCCTGAATAAAATGTGAAAGGCCAGAGGGTTAGATCACCATCTGCCTATTGTTTTAAATGACTGGCCTTTATCAGTATCAGATCACACAAGTCAGGAGCTGGACTAGTGGATATAAAAGAGATAAAGGTAAATATTATGAGGGGGAGAGAAATTACACTGCTCTGGATTCTTAATGAACAGCATATAAATTAACACATCTGAAGGAGTCAGGACAAACCTGTAAACATCAAATGATGTCAATGCAAGAGAACTGTGAAGGTAATTTCTGCTGCAAAGAAATGGTAAATGTGGTAATTGTGGAAAAGAGTATACTGGAGGGAAGGGAAGCCTGAAATCATGAGATGAGGCAACATCAGATGTGATTGCAGGGAAACTGGTATTTGTACATGTTTATTAATCAGTAGTCATGCTGCGTAACTGCTGTTAAGGGAAATAAAATGTCAAAGGTGTCTGCTATTGCAAACATCCAGTGGCATAAAATGGGTTGTACTGCTAAAGGGGGCATAATGTGTCCACCAATCCACAGCAGAGGTCTCGTGTAATTGTACTGGATCTGGTTTGTGGCCCTGGTTCCCTGCTTCCCTAACACAGATATGAGTGTCACATGCTAAAGGAAAACACAGAGAGGGTAGGGGAAAAGGCATAACACAAGTGTGGTTAAGGTGGTGATAGGCATTGTAATGTTACAGTAACACAAATGTAACTAATACCACCTATACACACAACCTCCAAAACATTCCCAGTCACTACTGGAAGTTACAATTAATATCGTTAGAAATGTGCTTTATATAATTTACTGATTCATTATTACTATTTTTTTATTTTTAGTATTTCCACCTTTCAGCAGTTAGCACTCTAAGAGCTCGGCCCCATGCTCATCTCATTTTTGTTTTGTTTCTTGAGCTCTTCTGCTCACTTTTCCTTATTTTTTAATGGAATATCCCTATAAAAACAAACATACAAACTCTGGATCCTCCCAAACTCCTCCTCCTCCTCCTCCTCCTCTATAAAGACAAGAGGTATGTTATCCCCTTATCAGAAAGGGCAAAGACCTACATTTTTGGTTTAATCTACATCCTTCTGTATTGGGGAAACTGTGTTGATGTGGTTTTGGACCTTGGCAGCTTCAAAGAGGCCAACAGGGTACTGGACCTAAATTAACATCTTGATTTATTTAAAAAAAACCACTTTTTTGCTCTAGAACTCCTTGAGCCCACAGTGTCCACTATTCAACACTTCACTTAGGTGTCTCACATGTTCTCATATTGTAACAACCACTCCAAGCACTTTTCCTTTTGCGGTAATAATGATTGGCACGTAGATAACACTCTTTTATGCACAGATCTCAAGCATCCCCAACGATGTGGGAGTGGGAGATGATCAGATCATTGTAATCCTTACTGTATAGATGGGGTAACTGAGGCACAAAGGGATTAGGAGCCAGATTCTCTTCCCCTTGCTCACATTTGAGTAGTACCTTACTCCATAAAAAGCCCCAGTGAAAGGTTTTACTCAACATGAATAAAGGAGGCAGAAGAATCAAGCTTCAAATAATGTAGCCAACATGCCACAGATCTAGACTCTACCCTTCTCTCTCCCCTCACTTGACCACCCAGTGTGTGTGGAAGAATGAGTGACCCTCATAGTAACCAGGCAGAACTTTGTGTAGGATTTGAGCCAAAGTTCTTCTAGAAGAAGCTGAGAGTAATGAACTACAGGCCCTCTGCTGTCAGAATTCCATAGTGTGAATAGCTGTATAAGTGAGCTTTGAGATAGATGCACTGATGTAAAAAGTGAGCAATACACTGCTAACTAGTCCTCCTGGAAAATAGTCTGCTGATGCTACACTAAATGTTCAGTGTGTGGGTTAATTCAACTACTGTTCTTTGCTCAAGTGAATTCAGAATCTGCAAAAAAAGAACAAACATTGCATGCTAAATCTTTGGTACTGAAATAATAAAAATACTCAGTCCTGCACCAGTAGTTTTCCGTCTTCTCCAAGTAGCAGCTGAGTGGAAGTCAGAAGTTAAAAGGATGTGGGGCATTCTCTCCAGAGATTCCTCTGTGATATGTGGGTGTGCTCCCATAGGTTTACGCTTGAGAAGATGAAAGCTGAAAGCTAGAGGCTGTTCTTATTGGTAATGCACAGCTTTTCAACTCCCTTCCCTTTGAAATCCCCCAGCCCCATGCTGTGGGACCCATGGGATTCTCAGGCTTTTAGACCATGTCTTAAAGAGCTGGCTCCCCACACACACTTGCAATCTTACAACAGCCTTGCAGTAACTATAAAGCTCAGTTACACAAAAAATTAATATTAGGACTGCTTTAAGGACACAAACTGAAAATAAAACTGGTTTAATAAGATGAGTGCAGCTGCTTGGTTAAATTCCTCTCTGTTCTGTTTGGAATTTAAGTTTTGTTTTTAATGAGTTGGTCTAGAAATCTTCAGGAAGCCTAAGAAAGAGTCTTTGATTGAGCTACAACTAGCAGGAGGTGGAGGAAGGAGAAGTTTCCTATTAAAAAGAACAGGAGTACTTGTGGCACCTTAGAGACTAACAAATTTATTTGAGCATAAGCTTTCATGGGCTGCAGCCCACTCCATCGGATGCATAGAATGGAACATACAGCAAGAATGGAATGTTCCTATTGTGACACACATAGCTCTGTGCTCTGTGGAACACAGTTTAAAAGTCCCAGGCTAGATTCCAGACTACACAGCTGTACCTTTAATTTGCAAGTTAATATCCTGATAGTTCAACTTATTCTACCTGGGCAAATGTCCATGCCTGGCTTGGAATGCTACTGAAGTCAAGTTGCTAAGGTGGAAGGGAGGCGATAACATGTTATCTGTGAATAAATGATGACATATTTGTTTGAATTGTCACTTCTATTGTACTTTTCTTTTGAATCTGTTGATGGTTTTTATGTAGCACCATTCACTGTTGTATGTAGGCACTAATAGAGCCACACTTCAGAATAACTAACTGTCCTTTTTTGAGAATTCCAATAACCAAATAGAGCAGAGTGTGGGGATAAGCGGCTGGTTTGTTTTTGTTTCCAAAAACCAAAAAGCAAATACTTCCTGGCAATATTATTTTAGTTTCTCCCTAGAGGGATCTATTAGTTTGAACTGCCTAAATCACCATCCTATCTGAATATTGCATTTTATTTGGTACTGAAGCTCTAGATTACAATGGATCATGTTCCCTGAAATACATTACAAGTTAATTTTACACTTTATGAAATTTGGCTACTTTAATATCATATCTTCAGAACATGAAGCTAATCAATTTAAAAAAAAAATAGTTATTTTGCTTCCAATGCCTTGTGTACATTTCCAGAGCCTAACTAAACTTCATGGAAAAGATCTGAACTCATCCAATGAATCTGCTTTGATGCCAACAAAATGACCTTAAGAAAAATGAAAGTGCAGCAAAGCAAGCCTTTGAGAGGGCATTTTTCGAGTAAAAAGGCATCTTGCCAATTTTAGATAAGAAGGCTAAGCACTGACAAGATATCCCTCCTAAAAAAGCAGTCAGTAATTACCAGCCCTGAACCTAGCAGCAGGAAGTAACATTTCACAGATTTTCAAAATGCAACTTGATTAGCCTTTCAGTGTTAAAATTAAAGCTGTGAGAGCTCAGGAAAATCTGCCTGCTCAGCAAACTTCAGTTTTTGTTTGCTTAAAAACCAGGAAAAAGATTGCTTCTACTCCTACAAGCCTAAGGAGAACTTAATTAAAGACAATGGAAGAATTAAAAACCGGGCTGGTTCTAGGGGAGTAAGCAGGTATTTTGGGGCTCCTGGATGTCACTATTTAATAAAGAAAGAAACTGAGTTCAGGGGCTAGTTAGATCCCTGGAAAAGCTTGGATTTTAAGAGTTTAAAATAACAAAATTTGGCTACTGTCAGTATTTTGCTGTGATTTATAATTTCTAAAGGATGAAGACTCTAATCTGCTGCTGTTCCACTGCTTAAAGTTGGATAACTTTGTATATATTTTTCCTTTCTGACAATCTGGGGTCCCTTGAAAATCATTTGGGAGGGCAAATGTCCCCTTTGCTCCCTGGTAGCACTGGTCCTGATGAAAAATAGACAAAATTGGGACAGTTTGGATTGTGCCCATGTAACACCCGGGGCGGCTCTATGTTTTTTTTACAAAGTAGCAGCCGTGTTAGTCTGTATCCGCAAAAAGAACAGGAGTACTTGTGGCACCTTAGAGACTAACAAATTTATTTCAGCATAAGTTTTCGTGGGCTACAGCCCACTTCTTCAGATGCTTAGAGTGGAACACACAGAAAGAAGATATTTATACATACAGAGAACATGAAAAGGTGGATGTACGCATACCAATTGTAAGAGGCCAATCAATTGAGATGAGCTATCAGTAGCAGCAGAAGAAAAAACTTTGAAGCGATAATCGAGATGACCTATAGGTGACCCCTATGCAGACCTCCCGCAGGCATGCCACCCTCACAGTGACCGGCAGGCTGCCCCCTGCGGCTTGCCGCTCCAGGTATGCGCTTGCTGCACTGGTGCCTGGAGCCGCCGCTGGTAACACCGACAGACCCCGCTTGTCAGCTGGCAAGATCGAACCGGGGAACTCTGGAGTTAGATGCATGAGCCCTTACTGCATGAGCTAAAAGCCACATGGCCATTAGCAAAGACTGTAGAGTAAGGTTCATTAATCTCTCTTGAAATGGTCTCTGTGCCACTGGATGGGATAGAGCACCACACCCAGCAGGTGTGTGGGTTACCTGCATGAACTAGAGCAGCCAGCGAACAGTGAGAAGAAAAACTGGTTTCTTAACATGCTTGAGCAAAGTTTGCTGAGGGCTCTCTCCCTAGTAAATCAGCTTCTGAAGCAGAATGATATGAAATTGGAACGGGAGTGGTGCACATACAGGTCCCTATATGGATTATATAGATTGTTGCATAGAGGCATTAGCTCACAGGCACCCATCTTACTCCATAACAGGCTGAGTGTCTGAGACACAGCCAGTAGTACTCCCACTCCTATTCACCTTGACTGTCGGCCAGTACTGGATTCTTTGTCATTCTTTACAGCTGGGCAGAAGACTGTTTTGGCTATGTCTAGATATAACTGAGTCTCAACCTATGCGTTTCACTGTAATATCTGCTGTGCAAAGTCTTTCATGCTTTTACTTTTTCAGGGAAGTTCAGAGAGAGAGCGAGAGAGCCCAGTCTGAGCATTATATTGCACATTTTCTCACCTTTCCAAGGCAGGGATCTTGGCCAATCCAAATAGCATTATGAAGTTTTCTGGAAAATCATATTCTCCAGCTGCCACCCCACTTCCTGTTCATATACCATGGGCCGGATCCTGCAGTCCCATACTCTCACACATGGGGTTAGGCTGTGATATACTCTCAGCCCCGAATAGAGTTCAGTATAAAGCCAGTTGGTTCAGGGATGCTATGTGAGAAATTGTGAATGGTGTGCACAGGGGGATGCAGGTTCTGCATCATCCATGAGGAGGGGGCTGACTTGTTCCCCCCAGTGCTCCTGCTCTGTGAGTATGGGAGCACAGGAGATGGGGCTAACCTGATGCATGAAGTGAGTCCTGAAAGTTTTCACACTGGGGTACAATGACTCCCTCGGCTAGATTGAGGGTAAAATTCTGGCTTAATTGAAATCAGTAGCAAAATCCCCTTTGACTTCAGTGGGGCCAGGATTTCAGTGGCGCTGGAACAATTTTTGGAGTGGGGGTGCTGAGCTGCACCCCTCTTACCTCTGTCTATGTTCCTCACCCCCCCCTAGCTGGGGCCAGGAGCAGGGCCGTGGCTCCAGGAGGGGGGGATGTGGACAGGGGTAAGGTGGCAGAGGCTGAGGCCACAGCTGGGGGTGGGTGCAAAGCCCCAGGCATTGTGCTGCCAGCGGAGCCCCCAGGCGTAGGGCTGTCAGCTGGGTGGGACCTTGGGGCTGGTAGCAGAGCCCCCAGGGCTGACAGCTGAGCAGGATCCCGGGACAGCAGCAGAGACTCCGGCTGTGGGGCCGGTGGCCGGGACCCCAAGTGGCAGGGGTTTGGGGCCAACGGCTGGAACCCTGGGGTCGGCAGCAGAGCCCCCGGGGCTAATGGCCAAGCAGGACCCCAGGCCAGCAGCGGAGACCCCGGATGCGGGGCTGGTGGCCGGGACCCTGGGCAGCAGGGGCTCAGGGCCAGCAGCTGGGATTCCGGGCACAAAACCTGGGGGTGCTGCAGCACCCCCTACAGCACCTCCTGCACCTCTACTTCCCATGTTTATGCAGGATTTCAGGTCTAGATCTTAGTTCTTTAGATTCTAGATTTCATTTCACTGAGGCCTGGTCTACACCTAAAAATTAGACTGACCTAGGTACATCACTCAGGGCTGTGAAAAATGTCATGCCCTGTGCACCAAAGTTAGGTTGACCCGACCCCTGATGTAGATGCAGCTCACTTCTCAAATAGGTGGAATAACTAGTGATGGAAAAAAACCTCTTCCTTCAGTGTAGAAAGTGTCTCCCATGATACCTTGGCATAGCCCTCAGCTGATGAAAATGAAGGGAAAATGAGCCAGCCCTGATGATACTGACATTCATTTTTTCAGGATGGAAATTGGAAATAAGTGCTTTTTTTTTTTTTCTGGACAGCTGACAACATACACCAATACACTCATATTAGGTATCCAGTTTCTAAGACAACCTTCCAGATAATATAAAAACACACATTATTTCTATATAGAGGTGGAAGACACAGCTCTTTCACTGCAGCAAGTTATGAATGTTGAATTAAATAGAAATCTCTTGCCTGTTGGATGTCGAATACAGATATAAGAAAATAAAGTATATCTTAAGGGAAAGAAATGCATTTTAAATATGCTCCTCTTTTATATTTTCCCATGTGTGCAGAGATGAGCCCTTGATTGACTGATCATTGACTAACAATATAATCGTGTCTCCTCCTTCCGGAACCTCCCCTAGACACACACAAAAGCAATAGGAAGCCAATCCTACATGCCGGCACACCCCAACTTCCCAATGACTTAACAGGAGTGTGGGCACACAAAAAGCGCACTATCAGACTCCCAAAGGAGCACTCATAGGGTTCTTATCTCACATCTTGACCAGTGTTCCCTCTGATTTCTCCCACACAAGTGCGAATGAATTTTGTAATGTGCACCAATATGGAGGTAATGTGTGACACACTACCTCCAATTGGTGCACATAACAAAATTCATGGGATGAGAGTGGGGTTGAGGGGTTCGGAATGTAGGTGTTCGGAGGTGGCTCAGGGCTGGGCAGAGGATTGGAGTGCAGGGGGTGAGGGCTCCAGCTGGGGGTGCAGGCGCTGGGGTGGGGCCAGGAATGAGGGGTTTGGGGTGCAGGATGCCCTGGGGCTATGGCAGGGAGAGAGGACTCCCCCCAGCTCTCTCCCCACCATGGCAGCTCTGGGGCTGCGGGATAGACGCCCCTCCCCCAGCTGCGGCGTGTCCGGGCCAGGGCTTAGTTGGGGCTGCCCCACACTCAGCCATGGCAGGTCTGGAGCTGAGTTGGGCTGGGAGAGGGTCTCCCCAGCTGTGGCAGGTCTGGACCAGGGCTGGGTTCAGGCCGCTCCCTCCCCCATCAGGTCTGGGGCTGAGTTGAGGCCAGAGGAAGGGCACCTTTCTCCCGGCTCTGGCAGGTTGGAGGCCAGGCTGGGTTGGAGCTAGGGGAGGGGTGTCCCCTCCCCTGGCTGTGGCAGTTCCTGGCTGGGTGGGTTCCCTGAGTGTCTGTGCAGTGCTTAATAGGCCTCTGCATGGCCACGCAGCTTACAGGGAACTTAGATCTGGACTCCTGCTATCTCCTGCTCTCTGGCCTCCCCAACACCCATCTCAGTCCCTTCAGTTCATACATAAAGCAGCTGCTAATGTCATCTTCGCTCGTCATTCTGGCCACATTACATTCTTATTTGAATCCTTCCTCTGGATCCTCTTCAACAATAGCCAACTCAAGCTTTTTTGTCCTACCTTTTAAAGTCCTTCACACTACTACTTCTCCCAGTCTTGTCTCTTATTATGTTATACTGCTTCTCCTCGCCCCTTTTCACTGCCATTGATGCCAGTCTTGAATGTCCACTTCTCTCTCAAAAGCCTCTGTGCTTTCCTACACATTTCCCTTTGTGTATGGAACAACCCTCATATACCTAATTCTTCTCCTTCAAATCCCTCTTTAAGATGCACTTTTTTTGTGACGGATACAAGAAATCAGCAACTGGAGACAGCTGATATTGTTAATTTCTTTTTACCAGTAAATAATGGCTCAAATTTGGAAGCATCAACTTGTGTTTCTAGCTAGCCTGTGCAACCATTTGATCTTACTGCTACCATCTTTGCCCTCCTTCCTGCATTCCTGTCCATTGTTTATCATGCTTGCCTATGGTGCCTTGTTTCAGTTTATATGGTTACCTTTTGGGGTTTGGGCTTGTCTTCCTATATGCTTGAACAGCACTAGCATAATAGGGTCCTAGTCCTGTCTGGGTCTCTGAGGACTGCAATGTAAATAATAATAATATTATCACAGAACAAGGTAGAAGAGAAACTCCCCAGATTTCGCTGTGAAAGAGCAAGTTCATTTTCTTACTTGAGGCTTCTCTTTCTTGCATCTTTTCCCACTGTAACAGGAACACCTCAACAGTCAGATTGCAGAGTTCCTTCTGCTTTTCTGTGTATAAACACATGGCCTCGCCACAAATGGCTTCAAAGATTTCCATATGTTTCCACACTTAGTGTTACAATTGTTCGCTTAGGAATCAGTTTAGGTCACCTTCATCATGGATTGTTTTTCATGTGCCAATTGTCCTGTGAAATTGTAATCTTTGTAATCTTAATACCAAGACTTGAGTCCTAATTCTCCACTGGTTTGCACCTTGTGTAGTCATTTGCAGATTGCAAGCAGGTGCAGAACGAAACCATTCTGCTTTGGTAGCACATTACACACACTTTCAATTGGTGTAAATGACTACACAACCTGCAAGGCAGTTAAGAAAGAAGCTCTCTCTATCACAGTCAAATCACTTGTCTGCTCATTTCCCCATCAAATAGAATGTCTAATACATTGTACTTGGCATATGTTTATTGTTTTCTGTCTTTATATATATAAACAAATCTGTGTACCCCTTAGATGGCAAAAAAACAACAAAACAAAACAAAATATCCATGCATTTTGGGCCTTGGAGTCTCCTCTTTTCCTTATTATAACTTCAGCTGTATACACCCCCCATTTTTTATAAGCCTCTTAAAAATTAAACAAACAGCTTTGGAATGGGGTTTACCCCCCACATGCTGTGAAAAGGTTAAGATGAGCCTGAGAAGCCCATGAACCAGACTGGGTGTACCTGGAGGGTCGGCCAGGCCTAATTAAAGATAAAGCCCAGCTGGAGGGGAAGGCAGGAGAGGAAGCTGTTTTTGTTTGTTTGTTTGTTTTCTCATAAAGAGTTGGGTGAGCCCAATTGGAGGGGGGAGACCCATAGGAAAGTTCCCTCTCTCTGGCAAGCAACCTGAAAGAAGGTTGAGAATGAGAGAGTGCAAACAGGCTTCTGCAGGAGTGAGCAGGAAGCCTGACTAGAGACAGGGACCCCGAGGAGCAGTAGCCAGCCTGAACCCCTGAGTGAGGGGAGGAGTGGTGGGGTTGATGAAAGCATGGCTATGGCTAGCAAGGACAGTCTAGAGCAGCAGAGGCATGCCTGTGTGAGATGGCTGTCAGCTGAGTCCAGCCAGGCTGAAGGTTTGCTTATGTACACATTACATTAGGACTCTGGTAAAGGACTCTGTAAAGCAGCCTGGCTGGAAGGTTGTGGCAGGAGTAGGCTGACGGACAGTGTGTGTAAGTGTGTGGGTGCACATGTGACCACAAGGGGATGTATTGGGGCAGCAACTTTGCTACAAGCGTAATAATATTGTGTCAGAGGCAATATTTTCACTCAAATGTTAACAGTTCAATGAAAGTTCCACTAGTCAGACAGAATTCTCATCACATTAATTTTCTCTCTTTGAAATAATTAACCTTAATCACCAGACAGAAATGGGCTCAATCTGACTAAAATGTAAACATATGAAGGGATTTTTGTGGTTCTTAATTGTTACAACAATTCCTCCCAAGCACCCTAAGACATTAAATTGGGCTGAATTCCTCAGTGACGTGCCATGTGGCAAAGAGTTGCTTTCTTCTAACACTGAAGAAGGAACTTCATTAAAATAAGGAAAACAATATTACCCCTAAAGCTACTCTGCATTTCTCTCTACTTCACAGCAGTGCTTCTGCCTACTCTCTTCCTGATACATTTTTAAAGAAACATTCGCACAGTATGCAAGTTAGAAACTGGCTGTAAGTCTCAAAGGAATCTAACTTTCATCAATTTGGAATTCATTAGTAGTACAAAAGGAGCATCAGTCCTCTTCGGGCCAACCTACACACAGTTTTTTGTACCACTTTGACTGTAAACTCCCACATTTACAGGAATAAGCTTTACCAAGACATACACCTTGTTATTAGTCTTGAGAGTTATTCTGCTTTAATCAGTTTAGAAACATAGTTAGAAATATAGTTACAATGGTACAACATCTCCAAAGCCTAGATGCAGATACACCAGTAGGAAGGTGCATATCTCCGTAAAGCTTAACATTGTAAATGTGTTAGTTTTTAAATTAAAACAGTATTTTAAAAACTGTGTAGCAAACCCTTTAATTATACATCAGATAAGTGAGAGTGTAGGTGGAAAAGGGGTGTGGTCATTCAAAATAAGGTGTTCCAGGAGTGTCCAGGGGAAGACACAGTAGGGAAATTCATTGGTGGTGCAAGCAGTTGACTGGTGTGACATTGCACTCCATCCGATTTTATGAACATATGCTAGTGAATGTGAATATAATGTAACTGGAATATGCTTCATGCAAAAGGTCTCTTGTAAGGCATCATTACACATCTTATAATCTACTGAGTGTGGTCATCCTATTTGTATAAATGTATCATTCTTGTATCTGAAACTAGAAATATGAAATATACCTCTGAGATCCTATTGTAATTATGCAAAGTGTGGGCCATTAATGGTGGTTTGGAATCTTGATGGTTCCCATCAACTAGGACAATTGGTTGTAAATGGCTCTGTTTACTTGCAAGACTTCCTGTAAGTCAGGCCAGGAAGAATGAAGGCCTGGGGTCTCACAGGTATTGTGACCATGTCACCTGGTACTGGAATCTATCTTAAACCTGGTGCTTTTCCATTTAGAGGGAGGGGTAGGGACCCAGAGAGACAAAAGATTCCCACCTTGTGCCAAAGCTATATAAGGGGGTGGAACAGAACAAAGAAGGCTGCAGTCATGAAAAATACCCTATCTACCACCTGAGCTGGAACAAGGACTGTACCAGGGGAAAAGATTCGGCCCAGACTAGGAAGGAGTCTAGTCTGTGAACAAAGCTTACTGGAACATCTCTGAGGGTGAGATTTACCTGCATTTAGTTTCCTACTGTATTAGGCTTAGACTTGCGTGTTTTTGTTTTATTTTGCTTGGTAATTTACTTTGTTCTGTCTGTTATCACTTGGAACCACTTAATACTTTTTATACTTAATAAAATCACTTTTTGCTTATTATTGAACCCAGAGTTAGTGACTAATACCTGGGGGAGTAAACAGCTGTGCATATCTCTCTATCAGTATTATAGAGGGTGGACAATTTATGAGTTTACCCTATATAAGCTTTATACAGAGTAAAATGGATCTATTTGGGGCTTGGATCCCATTGGGAACTGGGTATATGGGTGCTAGAGGCAGGAGCACTTTCTAAGCCATTTTCAGTTAAGTCTGCAGCTTTGGGGGATGTGGTTAAGACCTAGATCTGTGTTTGCAGCAGGCTAGTGTGTCTGGCTCAACGAGAGGGTACTGAAGTCCCAAGCTGGCAGGGAAAATGGGCTCAGAGGTAGTCTCAGCACATCAGGTGGCAGTCTCAAGGGGGTTTCTGTAACCCAACCTGTCACAATAGTATCTAACAGGATAAAGTAACTCTTCTCCTCCCCACACGCTTTTTAATTATTTATACCAAGATTATGGGAAACATCCCTAATACTCCTGGCAGAATAAAAAAGGTACCATATGAGATTCCACCTTTATGGAGGAGGAGCTGTTGGAACAACCAGCATTTCAACATGATGATATATGTTTTAAACACTAAATAGCCTTTTTATAAAAATTACATAATGTATGTTTAATCTCATTATAAAAATCTTATTTTATAAGATGTATGTTCATATATAATTGAAGGAATGTTAACTTTGTAATTTTTAGCACGGATTTTATCCAATAATTGTCTTAATATGCTGGAAAAACATATCTGTATAATATATTTTTACATTAGGTTAATATGTAAATATCATACTATTGATGTATTGTACAAAATACATGGTTCCATAGAAATTTTTTCAATAATAGTCATTTATATTTTAAGTATTATAAAGGTTTTTATTTTGTAATATTTAAAATATGATTTTAATATCCCCCAAATATTTGTAACATTATTTGATATCAACTAAAATTTTGTTTAGTTTCCCATATGGGGACTATAAGCAAGTATTATTCCCATTTTGAGTCTCTCTAATATATTTCTTCTTTTTGACTGCTCATGGAGGGCCCTTCCAGATGTTCAAGAAAAAGAAGGCACTGAGATGTGCTCTTTGGTACTCAGATCACACTCCCTCTTTCTTAGTGTTTCTGGTGCTCAAGCAAAGGCGTGGGGGGCAAATCCCTTTGGAATTTGGGAAGAGATTTTAGTGTAGTGACTCCATTTTAGAACACTACACTCTGATTCAGCAGCTCCTTTGGCTTCTGTACATGGGGTGGTTTGAATTTCCCAATGGTGAAATTTCCTTGAGGGGGCCACTTAGGGATCTGGGGCAAAATCAGTACTTGGTCCTGCTAGTGAAGGCAGGGGGCTGGACTCGATGACCTTTCAAGGTCCCTTCCAGCTCTAAGAGACAGGATATCTCCATTAATTTGTTTATTTTATTTATTTATATTTATTTTGGCAGATGTGTACAGTAACTGTTAATAGTGAAGCCCAGTAGATGTTAGGAGGCAGTATACATTTAATCTGCAGTGTGACATTAATAGACAAAGGATATTGAGCTTACAAGGTAAAGTCTGCAAGCTGAGTTCATCAAGTGTAGACATAGAAGGGCTTATTCTTCATGGCTCATCCCCTTGCGAAATAGCTTGTAGCAGCTTCTGTGCAAATTCGTTGTACAAAAGTTGAAATTGGAAAGCTGTGTGATTAACTAATGAAAGATCAGGCTTCCCAACCTGGTATGGATGACTATGGCACATCTGGCTGAATAGGGGGCTTTGCTGAGCTCCACTGGGGAGCAAAGTTCCAGAAGGAGCCTTCCTGCTGTTAACTGAGCTAAGGCATCTATTCAGATAATCAGTGTGCTCTGGGACAGTGGGGTGGAATTCAGCCACTTCCCCTTTCTACCTCTCCCCACCACCAAAAACCTTGCAGAGAGGCTTGTGCCTGGTGCAGTGATGAAGGGGAGGGTGCCATGGGGACAGGATGGGGCAGAAAGGGACATTTGCATCCACTCACTGAAGTAGAGGAGGCGATGTGAGCCAGATATTTTATGTTTGATTATCTACGGTGAAGTCAGTGCAGAACGGATCAGAGAGACGTGACCCTCTCCCCCACAGAGCTTACATTCAGATGAATCCATTACAGTGTTGCCAACTCTCATGATATTTGGTACTTTTCTTAGAACTCCAGCTCCTGTACTTGTGTGAGAATCTCAGCTTTCATTTAAAATAAAAATAAAAAAAGGAAAATTTTAACCCTCTTCATTGCAGAGGAAAGTTTACAAATGCTTCAAAAGCCAAAGGGCTATTAAAAAGAACCCAAGAAGTATTTTTAAATCTTATGATTCTAGGGGGCCTGGAGTCATAATTTTCCAGCCCTTGGGGTTGATAATACTGATATAGCTACAAGGGTCTGCCTAGGCAGATACAGTGACAGGATCACGGCTATTTTAGATGATCTATTTCTGACTCATAAACACCCAGCAGAAGTCAGCCTTAATATAGTACACTCTTAAAACAAACAAGCAAGCAAAACCATATGGCTTTCTTTGCTGAAGTATCATTGAAATGTATCATGAAAAAAGTACATTTTGCTGTGTGATTTGGAGGAGGACAAAATGTTTATTTGCCATGAATACAATGTGATTTTAATAGTAAGATTATTTTTTTTATTCATGCTGCTGTATTTAATTTCTGGTCTCCAATGTTCTTCAGAACCACTCATGTGGAGTTTGCAAGCACAACAATACAAAAATTTTTTTGTTTGTTTTGTCAACAGTAAAATGTCATAAGATGGCACAATGAAAGATTTTACAGTATTTCTTTAAGTACACACTACATAGCATAGCTCAGGTTAAATACACCAAGCCAAAGGTGGAATAGAAGGCCACTGTGTTTGTATACAATACTGTTAAGAAGGACATAGGATTATTGTACTATCCTATTAGGATATGCTTTCTGAGATTTAAGACTAAAAAGTACTAGAGGAATTGCAACACTGACTGCACATACGAAGTTCTGTAGCCAGAGCACCAGTGTGGAAGGGATGCTTTTCTACAGTAATGCTGCGGATGAAAGCCAGCTCAAAGTAGGAATGTATTGTTTGCTCCATTCTACCTTTATTCTGTTTTGTAATATATTTATTTTTCATTATTATTTTATTTATATCGTCATACAATGAAATTGCTAACATGGGACCATTCTTAAGACAGCAGCATTTAAATATCAAGACTCTTTGTTGTTCAGGTTTTCTGGGTGACAGTGTTATTATTATAATTTTGGGGATATTAGTGTCCAATGTACACATTTAATGTACAGTAACTCCTCGCTTAACATTGTAGTTATGTTCCTGAAAAATGTGACATTAAGCGAAACGATGTTAAGCGAATCCAATTTCCCCATAAGAATTAATGTAAATAAGGGGATTTCGGTTCCAAGGAAATTTTTTTCACCAGACCAAAAAATATATATTATATAGATATACACACGGTATACGTTTTAAACAAACAATTTAATACTGTTCACAGCAATGATGATTGTGAAGCTTGGTTGAGGTGGTGAAGTTAGAGGGTGGAAGAAGGAGGAATATTTCCCAGGGAATGCCTTGCTGCTAAATGATGAACTAGCACTTGGCTGAGCCCTCAAGGGTTAACACGTTGTTGTTAATGTAGCCACTCACACAAGGCAGCACGAACATGAGGGAGGGGAGACAGCATAGCAGATAGAGACAGACACACACCTTGTATGTGGGAGAGAGAGATGGACACTGCCCCTTTAAGTAAGCTGACCCACTCTTAAGGGCATTGTCTTTTTAAGTGGATTGGGAAGTTGAGACAGCAGCTGCTGCCCCAAGCTCTCTCTGTCTTTCTCCATCTGTGTCCCCTCCCTGCTCTATATGGAGAAGGGGTAAGCAGGGTGCAGGAGCAGGGGGAGGGCAACACCCTGACATAAGCCTCCGTTTCTACCCCTGAACAGCAAGCTGGAGTCTCTGGAGCAGCTCCCAGGCAGAGGGCAGGAGCAGCACATGGCAGTGGGGAGAGGGACAGCTGAACTTCCGATTGATAGCCTGCTGGGCGGCTGCAGCACAGGGAACTTAGGGGAGCGGGGAGCTGATGGGGGGCTGTCGGTCCACCCTGGTTCCAAGCCTGCACCAGCTAGCTGTAACGGGCTGCTCTTCCTGCAAGCAGTGGTCAAAGCAGGCGGCTGCCAAACGATGTTAGAAGGGAGCATTGCACAACTTTAAATGAGCATGTTTCCTAATTGATCAGCAACGTAACAACGAAACAATGTTAACCGGGATGACTTTAAGTGAGGAGTTACTGTACACACTGCTTTGGATGCACTTCCTTTGCCTTCATCTTCCTGCCCTATGTTACTACTGGTCAGGTGCCTCCAGGCTGCGCTTCATTTTTCGTTTTTTACTTCCAGTTCATTAAAAAAGGGCTGATGTCTCACTCATGCATCATGAAGACAGACAATCACACCCTGGAATTGTGCAATTCACCCAGTAGCTTGCCCCAAGAATAGAAGGACAAAGCTATTCTGAAGATAATGAAGGAAGAGCCAATAGACTGTCAAAGGAGAGCTGCACTGGCAATGATGAAAGCAAGGAAGGTGGTAGAGCCACCAAGAATGAGACAAGAACTAGGATACTTTGGAATGAAAGGAATCAGTGGATTTATTCATTGGAGGTACGTGGAACCTTACAGGATTGAGACATTAGCTATGACTTGACTTCCTTCAAAGGAATAAGGTGCCCACCATAGTTCACAATTGCCTGTTATTAGGGTATTTCCTTATTCTGAAAGGAAGTAATGACCAGTGTAAAATCCTTAATACTGTTCCTATTGAAAGCACTGGGGTTTTGCTCTGGATTTCAGTGGGACCCAGCTCAGACTTTTCACTTGTAATTAATTCTCAGATTGTTAATATTGTAACACTCTAACATGTCATATGGAGAATTGTGCTGTTATTAGGGTGACCAGATGTCCCAATATTATCAGGACCATCCTGATATTAGAGGCTTTGTCTTATATACAAAACTATACTCCCTCTCCCATCCCGAAAAAAAAAGTGTCCCAGTTTTTCACAACTGCTATCTGGTCAGCCTAGCTGTATTGTATATCTTTAATTATTTTAAGACCCTGAGCTAAATTCATCCCCGATTAATGCCAAATAATATGTCATCTAAATAATTCTAACACTACCTCCTATGTGAAGAAGTGGTTGGATTGAAAACATTACAACAAATTGGGATATAAATACAATTTTCATGTGTCTCCTTAATACTGTTAATATAACAGATTTAAATGAAGCAGGGTTTCATGCCTACCATCTAGACGACATTCATTAATTCCAGGGTCCTTGTCATTCTGAATCAAGTTCAGTGCTGAAACCCCAGAGCTCAGGAAAACCAAGGTGACTGTCTTGTTAGAAAAATCGCTTGGGGCATGAGGGTGATTATCAACCTTTGAAGGGCAGCCTAGTTCCTCAGAGAATCTAGAAGAGTATCATGCTTCGGGCTTTACCAAACTTCTCGAGGAATTAGCCACAAATGTGCCTTTGCAAGCTTCATAGCCAATGTAAACATCTTTTTAAGAGCTGATCAGAGCTTTCAAATCAAAACATGACAAGATATCTTAGTGCAGTTCTTGATAGAGAGTGACAGCTTTATGTTATCTGATTATTCTATTGAAGGTATTATTTGACAAGCATACAGGGTAGAATCTGCTACCAAGGCAGAGCTTGGAAGCAATCCTGTTATTAAGTTTTATGAGGCATCTTCAGGCTGCTTAACCTTTTGTAGGATATTTAGGCTGGGGACGGGGGAAAGAGGTTTACATTTAGCATCCAATGCACTTATATGGACATTACCTTGGGGAAGCAAGGGAAGGTATGGATACTACTGGAAGGGCCATGACCCATATTATTTTCCATACTGATGTTGTAGAATCTATTAACATTAAGGATCTAGGTCAAGGGCAACATTTTAAAAAATCAATGAGAGCAGGTCGGTGTTCAGCATTTTTTGAAAAATAGGCTATTTAGATTCGTAAATATGGATTTAGGAGCCTAGCATTGGGTTTGAAAATCTTTGCCAGAAAGCCTGAAAAAATTAATACAGGTATATGACATTGCTTCTTTTTACTCTAAGAAGCTTTACTGTGATTAATAATACAGAATTAGAGAGAGGTGGAATCATATAGGTCTATACTCTTCACTGTCATTGTATGTGTGTGGGGGGGGGGCGGGGAGCTGCAATCAATGAGATTGCAAAGTGTGTAAATTAGTGGAGAATTGGCACACAAATGAGATCTGGCAAACAGTAGTAATGCTTTCCTGAGTTGTCCCAAAATTCATCTCCAGATTGTAATTTTTTCTGTTTTGTATTTGGAGATAAATGGAGAGTACTTGGAAGAGAAATCTTACTTCCATATAATTTTGAGAAATATAAACTTCAATAAATTTGACTATTTCTAAAGATGAAAGCTAGTTGTCATGTTTTTCCTGTCCAGCCATTTAAACATTTCCAAGCTAGCTATCACATTTCTGTAACTCTTTTTCCAAGATCATGCTTCAGTTCAACTTTCTTCTTGTCTTCTTCAGTAAGAGCCACTGCTGCCTTATTGCCTATAAAATCCATGGTATGGGAGTTCTTTTAGCTGCTGTAATCTCAATTATGTGCCAACAAGACTCTTTTAATGTATGTTAGTATCAGAGAAATATTTCTCTCCTGCCAATGAAAATTTGAAGAGCTAAGTCTAATTCTTCAAATTAGTATAGTGTTCAATAAACCAATGCAGTTCAAAGAAAACTATAGATGAATTCCAGAAGTGAGAGATTGTTTTCAGAGCATTAGATTTCCTTAATGTGTACATATAACCTTACATCCATCTTGGGTTCTAAGTGGAGCATTTTTTTGTTTTGTTGTTGGTGATGATCTTCCTCACCATTAAACACACAGCTGCATGCATATACAATACTTGGGTAAGATCATGGAAACATACTGCTTAATAAATACTTTATGTAGTGATGATTTTCCTTTATCTCTTTCAAGCAACAGTGAAGAGAGAAAACTGCAATGTGCTAAAGAGTTTTCCATTTCATAGGCTTGCTTGCTATACTACATAAGGAGATTACTCCTATAAACCAGAGTGCTACATCAGTTCCTCACATATAATCATGCCTAGAAGATTTGTCTGACTGAATTTCTTTATCAAATTGTGTGTGTCTCTGCCTTTATACTGACCTTCCACAAGAGCTAATCTGTATCAAGTTAAGACAGGGTCCCACAGGGTCAAAAATAATCTCCTGTGTTTTAGGTTGTTTTTGAAAACTACATGAAAGATACATTAAGGACAACATTCTACAATAGACTTGGAAGGAGCTAAGCAAATGTTATGTCCTTCAGGTGACTTTTTTTTTGGGTGGAGGGAATGGGTAGAGAGAGGAAGTTCTTCCAAAAAAGTATTGAAACTGACACTTTAGTCAAAACTGAGTTTAAAATAGAGGAACACAAGCTGCATAAGCAATAAATTATGCCTTTAACATATTGGAATAGCTTACTAGAGAGGATCTTATGATTGTTCACAGAAAAAATAGAGTAATTGGCCTGAGTAACCACTTGGTGTCATCTAGGAGCTACAAAATTAAGCTAAAAGGCATTTATAAAACCTTGTCTCTTAAAGAAAGCGATTTAGACATAACAAGTCCAGAGAGTTTGACACATTTTTATTCTTAAGGGTTTTTTCTTCAGTTCTCTACAAAACTTTGCGAGATTTTTTTTTCCTAGGGTCATGCATCATCTGTTTAAAGAAATTTTCTGACAGAATACTTACTGAAGCTGATTTCTCTTCCTCCTTGACTGAAACAGAGAGCTGCAAATTTCACTAGAAATTGAACCATATTCATCCCTGGCGTGACTGCATTAATTTCAATGGAGTTACGTAGAGATTAATTTGACTCAAAGTCTTTCTCAATATTATACATGAAAACATGTGGGATGTTTTTTTAGATGTTTGACCATTGGTTTTACTTGTAAGATCATTTATCTGAGTTATGCTGACTTTGCAGTTTGTTTTTTCTGTCAATATCAAAACTTTACACAGACCCTTAAATGGGAATTTAACTCTATTTTTCTACAGTTCTTAAGAAAGCAGAAAATGATTCCCTCTGGACCAGAGATTTGTGTCAGCAGAAGTTTCAGTTTTGCTGACAGATACTAGAAGAAAATATACCCTCACCTCTACTGCTGAGCATGGTTCACTCGTTGTGAATCAGTCTGAAAAGGGATTGAAATGTGATCCAATCCTGAAAGAAAAAAGGGAACTTTTTAAGCTAATCCCGATTCTGTAACACTGAACAACTATGAATAGCGGAGCAAAAATGACTTTAACCCAGTTCTAGAGCAGGATAATTTTGTCATCCGTTATCACTGGTTGTTAATGAGATAAAGGGCAGCAAAGCATATCTGTGGGCATTTCCTGAGGCCTTTATAAAAGGATGGGTTCCAGTTTGCAATCTACTATGCCCTTTTAGAAAGGAGAGCCACATTTTTTTTGTACCAGTATGTCACGGGGGGGCTGTTCCTGTGGAGTCAAGCAGGGCCGGCTCTAGGTTTTTTGCCACCCCAAGCAAAAGAAAACCAAAACCCCTCCCGGAATGCTGTCCCTGGAGTTGTGCCACCCCAAGCACTCCCTGCCTTAGTCCCCAAGTCATGGCTGTCTCCTTGCAGCAGGATGGCTAACAAATCTCAGAATGTGTGTGTTTAAAGTCACATACATCCTGACAAAACTCAAAGGCACGTGCATAGTTGCAGCACTTCAGGCAAGGCCCTAACCTGCCCCTGGGGTTCTGGGCTGGCATTGAGCTGCTCTTCCTCTAACCCAGCCTCACCCTGCACTGCCCCTGCAAAGACACAGACATGCCTGTTGGCTCCTGACTGGTCAGTGTCTCCTCCAGCCTCTGAAAGACCATCTCTTTAGTAGTGGTCTGAGTGACTTTTCCTTGAGCAGCAGGAGAAGTGTCAGGGTGCCCCAATAGGGGGCAGAGAAGGTGGATAGACTCTATCACATAGTGCAGAGGTTTTCAAATTGTGGGGCACCCCCCCCCCCCCAAGGAATATTTGAATGGGTGAACAACAATGCCAGGCAGCTCAGACCATCCCCTCCAGCCTCGACTCACCTCAGCAGCCCCCACAGCCATGGGTCAGTGTCCGATTTCTGCTCCTGGCAGCCTCCGTGCCCAGTGCAGGCTCCGCCTCCAGAGACCATCGCACACATCTTTCCCCACCTTGAAAACCGGAGGCCGGAGGGCTCTGCCCTAACAGTGCAGCTTGCCTGCAAGGCAGAAGCAGCCAGATGATGAGGTAATTTAATTTAATTTGAGGTAATTTAATTAAAGTTGTGTTAAGTCTATGAGTAGGCTGTCAAGCATACTTTTGCATGTGTCTATTTTTGTCTGGGTGCGGGGGAGGAGGGTGCAACCAAACATTGTAACTCAAAGGCGGGGACTCAGCTCAAAAAGTTTGAAAACCATTGACATAGTTAATTTCCCCTGCCCAAAATAGTTATGCCAGTACAACACCTCATGTGGATGCAGTTATGCTGGTATAAAGCTGCCTTATACTGGTACCGCTTATTTCCCTTCCAGTATGGGAATAGCTATACTGTTCTGAAGCATCTTTGTACTGATATAACTGTACTCACAGTTGGGGGTTGTAGAGCTTTAACTGTGCCAGGAAAATTAAATCGATCCAATTTATGTCTGTAGACAAGTCCTAAAAAGTGGATGTCGGTGGAGGGCATGGAAATATCAGCTGAACGAAAGCTGTGTTCACCACCGGCAGTTTTACAAACAGCCTTCTGGTTGTATATGTGTGTCTGATGCTTTTATCAAATCCAGCCATAATCCAAAGTCGTGCAGGAGAAAGGCAAAACCAAAGCAATTCTGCACAAAATATACAACTCAGAACTGTGGAATGAAAATGAATAAGGACTAAATTCCTTTAGAGGAAAGGGAGCTCTTTAATATTTACTCATTGATACAGCATGGCTTAAGCTCGAGTAGAGGAGTCAAATGTTTTATTTGATCATTGTCTACTTTCTTTTGTGAAGGAAATCTAGTTTCAAGAATTCTGTCTCTTGTGTCAAACTTCACAGGGACTAGATTGATGAAACTTGAAGGAACCTTCCACGTACCAGTGACTAAAGCTGGGTATTTTATATGGATGGTGCAAAAATGCTGTCATTTATCTTCACTCTTTGGATGAATTCCAGCTATGTCTAGTTAAAATAAGGCTGACCTGCAAACCCCCCTGGAAACACCTGTTCCTGCTGGAGCGGCTATCTCCTCCCATCCTTCCCTACTTCCTGCTGGACCAATTCCTTGTTACCACCTCCCCACGTTCCTTCCCATTGGATTGGCTTTCCCTGGGCTCTTGGTTTTCCCTCCCTGATCTGTCCCACTGGGCCATCCTCCTGTAGCTACTTCTCTTTGATCCTGGCTCCCCCTCCTGGCAGGCCCACATCATTACCATGCAATTCGCAATATTTTCCCACAGCATGTCCATGAAATTGGAAAATATTTGCTGTGAAAAATACTTTGCCTCTGTGTCTATAGGTTCCTGCACCTGCAATATATTTACAACAGGTTGCAAGTTTGGGTTGTTTTGTCATCTGAAACTTTCACAGATTCCACCTTGCATAAAACCTATAAAGAAGAAGAGCAGGTACAGAGCATTTAAATTAAGAGGAGAACACATTGGGTTTAAATTAAAGGATTTTGCACTTACTTGGTCATTCTCACGAGTATGCTGAGAGACCCATTGTGAAGCACTGTCATTTGTATTTCCATCTTTATGAACAATTTCCCCAAGCAAATATGATCCCAGTGGTTTCTAACAGCTGCTCAAGAAAGATAGAGCTGAGACTGAAAGGGTCCCAGAGAAGGATACAGAAAATGGTTAGTGCTGTGGCAGGATATTCATAGGAACATGGAGTGATTGAAAAGACTGGGATAATTTAGTGTGAAAGGTGAATCAGAAGGATTTGATTGAGGTGAGAAGATTATAAAGGGCTTAGTAAGAACTGCTTAGTATCTTCCTTTTAACCCTATCTTAAAATAGAAAACTAAGAGGACAAGATGAAATTAAAGCACATGACATTTTAACAAATATAGGGATTCTTCCCTACCCCCCAGAGTATAATCATGTGGTGGCATTTACTGCTGCAAGAGGTCATTGAGACAAATAAGTCTGTGGTTGGCTTTAAAATCTCTGCTCCAGCCCTTCCTCCCCCTGAATAGCACTGAACAAATTAGTTAGGTGGAATTATAGCATTTTCATTATCTTCTGAAGAATTCTATATTGGCTGCTAGCTGGGAAGAAAACACTGGCCTAGATAGAACTACAATTTGTCTGATCCAGTGCAGAAACTTTTATGATCTTATGTTTTGTTCTAAAAGAGGCTAATTTCATCTGCTGGAACCAAGATATCTGCTGGAATTGAACTTGGTTATTGAGGTTCATGTCCCAAGAAGCACCAGTTAACTGTCCCCTTGTTTCTCTTAGAACATCTTTGAGTAGGTCAAATATAGCTTAAGAAACAAGGACCACTAATATGAGCAAGGCAAGGTATAAAGTATAAGAAAGAAGTTAAATCAAGGACAAGATTTTTTAGAAACTGGATTCTCTTTCTGGACCTGCAATTATTTATTCCTTGAATGCCTAAAATGGTGCTGAATATGATTGTACTTGCCCATGCTTCCAGCTCAAAATGTGCTCAGAACAACTTCAACAGCAGCCATTGCTGACACTCAGTGCCAGTATGGTTTTCTGTTTTTGTAATCAGGCCCTAAGGAGAGGTAGTTAAAAGAAGCTTATCTATCTACAACCTCTTCTGATCTGGATTCTTGGTCAAAAGAGGATAGAGTAGGGGGTCCTTGCCCATTATGTGTCTTTCTTACAGGCCTGTGGACAATAGAGACAGAGGAAACACCTAATGACCATGGACAAGAACCGATTTTCAGTGAAAAGGGTGACAAATGTCCTTTCAGAGCAGATTTTGGGGGCTTTGCAGTGGGTCTGTTTCTTGTTAGAGGAGAAAGCGGTGAAACAGACTGGGCTAGTCTACACTGGCAATGCTAAAGTGCTGCTGCAGCAGCACTTTAATGTGCCTTGTATGGTCGCGGCACAGCACTGGGAGAGAGCTCTCCCAGTGCTCTTCAAATACCACCTCAATGAGGGGCGTAGCTACCAGCGCTGGGGCACTGTTTATACTGGCGCTTTACAGTGCTGCAACTTGCTGTGCTCAGGGGGGTGTTTTTTCGGGGGGGGGGTGTTGATGTAAGAAACGCAACTTAAGCTATGGGAATAGCGTAGCTGAAGTCGACGTATCTTATTTTGACTTACCTCGGGTCCTCACGGCGCGGAATCGACAGCCGCAGCACCCCCGTCGACTCCGCTACCGCCGCTCGCCCTGGCGGCGTTCCGGAATCGATGGGAGTGTATTTGGGGATCGATATATCGCATCTAGATGAGACGCGATATATCGATCCCCGATAGATCGATCGCCGATTCGGCGAGTAGTCTGGGGCTGTTCAGTTGTGGTGTAGACATTTGGGCTCTGGAAACTCCCACCTCACAGATTAATTTACTACTTACACTGCCAGAGTGGTATAAAGAAGCTTTAGTGAAAATGAGAATCTGGCTCTTAATGTGGAGAGACTGCTAGCTGCCAATGGCATTTTAAGGACCAAGTTGGTCAGACCTATTCTGAGCAGGATTAGATGACACAGTACTTAAACCACTGGCAGCTGCTTATCTGTCTAATCTTAGGTTTTGTATGTATCTGAGAACCTCACAATCTTTAATATATTTACCTTCACCACACCCTTGTGAAAGGGATCTGGGGGTCACAGTGGCTCACAAACTAAATATGAGTCAACAGTGTAACACTGTTGCAAAAAAAGCAAACATCATTCTGGAATGTATTAGCAGGAGTGTTGTAAGCAATCCACAAGAATGAATTATTCTTCTCTACTCTGCTCTGATTAGGCCTCAACTGGAGTACTGTGTCCAGTTCTGGAAAGATGTGGGCAAATTGGAGAAAGTCGAGAGAAGAGCAACAAAAAATATTGAAGGTCTAGAAAACATGACCTATGAGGAAAGATTGAAAAAATTGGGTTTGTTTAGTCTGGACAAGAGAAGACTGAAGGGGGACATGATAACAGTTTTCTAGAACATAAAGGGTTGTTAAAAAATGTTCTCGTTAACCGCTGAGAATAGGACAAAAAGCAATGGGCTTAAATTGCAGCCTGGGCTATTTAGGTTGGACATTAGGAAAAACTTCCTGTCAGGGTTGTTAAAAACACTGGAATAAATTGCCTAGGGAGGTTGCAGAATCTCTGTTCTTGGAGATTAGACAAACACCTGTCAGGGGTGATCTAATACTTAGTCCTGCCTTGTGTGCAGGAGACTGGACTAGAAGAGCTCTTGAGGTCCTTTCCAGTACTATGATTCTATGATTGTGGAACATTTTTGCAAAATTTTGCTAGTGTAGGAAAGGCTTAAGCTTACCCCTTTTTATGAAGAGTTTATCACACAAAAATATACAATACATAAAAATATTTATATAAAAATTCAACCAGATGTGTTTAATTACTACCATTGCCATTACAACAAAGATTATTAAAAAGATTTAAAGTATGTTTTAATTCATCAAATAAAAAAGGTAAAAAAAAAAAGGGCATATTTTAACTTAGTTAATTTAAGCTTTTGGATGAGTTAAAACAGTTAAAATATACACCGATGTCCTCATTAATACAAATTTGAATTAAGATAAGAATTCCTTAGGTTCTATAAAAGGAGAATGAAGGCAGAAAAATGACAAACTGATATATGAAAAGCAATATATGAGATGTGACTGATAAATTATCTTCTGATATTTTAATGAGTTTCAGTTAAAGAAGTTGGCAATATGATGATTTATTGAGATTTTAATAAAATAAATTGAAAACTGAAAGGTGATCTGAATGAAAGAATCCTTATGAAGAGTTTGAACATTTTAGAGGAACACTAACATATATATATATATATATATATATATATATATATATATATGAAAAGCCTACAGAGGTACAATAGCATCTCTCTGTTCATCTTAACTTTGATCACAATTCTTAAGACTTCCCCCATTCGGGGGAAGGGGGAGAAGAGCTCCTGATACATACTTGTAATTCCAGATATAATTTCAGAGTCCCTTCTTCCAACCCCATGGATTAAATATTTAAAAGCTAGACTCAGTAAATGCACACACAAACATTTACACATGCATTTTTAAGTACTAACACTTACAGGCAAAGGTAATAGAATTTACATGCACAAATCTATTTAAACAAATTGGATCTTCATGATTAAGACCCACTTTGCATTTGCCATATAGCTAAATGGTTCAATCCTAGATATTTTCCAAGAGTAACAATGTTGGACTCTAATGTTGTGTTGTCTGCAATAAAAGAGGAAACAATTTTCTTTCCTGCATCTTAAGATAGCGACTTTAGAGAAAATGAGAGAGTTATTACCATAGCAGTGTAGGCATTTGTAAAGAAAATACAATTGCAGCAGTATTTATTTGGACTAGTTGAGTGTAACTGCGACATATCTTTAGAGACAAAGAAACAGCATCATATTGTTCAATATCTGAAAATTACTCTGATTTGATCAGCTCCAAAAGGTAAACAAGACTGGGTTCATTATTGTTATAATCATAGTGGTATTTCGTATTATAAGAAAGCACACAACAGAAAATTGATATCCATGTGGTACTGGGGACTCTCTGTTGCTCAGCA
Source organism: Trachemys scripta elegans (assembly GCF_013100865.1). Taxonomy (NCBI): domain Eukaryota; kingdom Metazoa; phylum Chordata; order Testudines; family Emydidae; genus Trachemys; species Trachemys scripta. Next base: position 96,865,592 of record NC_048304.1, on the reverse strand, counting down.
TAAATTAGGTATAGCATCATGCAAGAGAATGTCTGAACAGTCTTCTACTCTTTTGTTGTCCTTCTACAGTGATGGAGAGGTCCTCTCAGGTTAAAAAGATATGTCCAATTTAACTGCTGCCGAAGAGGGTCATTAAGTAGTTGGTCTATGATTCCAGAGTCTTGAAGGAGGATTCTGCTTCCTTTCCCCTACAAAATGGTTTGGAAGACAATCCTGTTTTTTTTCAATGACAGGGATACAGTGAATGAGGTATGGATGAACTGAAATACATCTTTTGTGGGAGGGGGAAAGGATTAGAAAGCATCAACATGCTGTGGTGTACTGAACAGTATGCCACATTTTCCAAGTGAAAAGAGGAAATCTTTAAAGTTGGGATTGCTTAGTATGTGCCCCAGTACCGGTGTTTGGCTCAGCATCCACAAATTCTTGCTTCTCAGGACCTTTTTAAAAAACAAACAAACAGTTCCTCTATGTGAACTGAGTTTGCATTGATTAGTGAAAAATCTTTAATGAAAGCAAACTTGACATCATTTCCATTGATAATAAACCTATTAAAAAGAAGCAATGTTCTGAGAATAATGATTGAGAGTGTTTATCAAGAAAGTGCACATGTACTGAATTTAGAATAAGGCTTCCAAGAGATTAGTAATTTGGTGCTTAATGCCAAATTGGTGCAACATTGCAAGCTATTTACGTATGGGCATAACCACTTCTTTGTACATAATAATGTGGAAATGTTTCCTTGTGAATGAATAGCAAAATACAATGATCTCCCAGAGTCATTAAAATTTCTAATTGCCAAGGAGCTATCTGTTATGAACAAAATAATTTATGCCAAACATCACAAATAATAGCCTTACACAAAATTTGCTTTGACCATTCCACGCTTCTGATCTGATCCAAACACAGTTGAAGTCAGTAGGAGCCTTTCTATTGCCTTCTGAAGGCTTTGGATCAGTCCTTACACACTTAAATTCCTTCAGAATACTTGGATGAATATCATTTAGTGACTTGTTGCTGCTTAGTTTATCATTTTGTTGCGTCACCTCCTGGATACTTCAGTCTCAGACAGTCCCTCATCCTAATGAACTGAAAAGAATAGGGTTGTGATAAATACTCCCAACATTCTCTGTGGTGAAAACTAGCAGTGTTGCCAGCTCTTGTGTTTTAAGTGCAAGTCTCAAGATATTCGCTCTTAAACTCCAAGTTGCTGGAATTAGTAAATACATGAGAATCTCAGCTTATGTTTTTTGTTTTTAATGAAAATATGTAGAACTCATTGTTAGAGAAAAGTGTGAAACTATAACCCGAGTGTACCATAAAGGCGTAAATACCAGAAGGCAAATAAAAAGACCCAAATATATTTATGTTTTTTTTTAAATCTCATTATTTTTTAAACCAATCTTGATTCTTTGCGGAATGACTCACAATTTGTTTACTGTCTGGGGTAGTAGAAGAGCTCTGTGTAAGCTCAAAAGCTTGTTTCTCTCACCAACAGAAGTTGGGCCAATAAAAGATATTACCTCACCCTCTGTGTCTCCCTAATATCCTGGGACCAACATGGCTACACCTACACTGCATATACCTTTATATGAATACAGATAGATTAATATTCACATGGAATGCGTTAGCAGAAAGGTTGTGTGTGTATGCATTGATTTAGAGTTAGATGGTATTTAACAGGAAAGGAGGCAAAATAGAATTGTGATCAATGGGCTAAATCTTGAGGAGGTCCTTTATTCAGTTTTTAGGGGAACTCCTACAGTTTAGGGGAAGAGTTTCAGTCCCTCAGGAACCACACATGGAGTGTCCTTTCTCTGCACTTGAGTGGCAGAAAAGGAGGAAGAACTGAGAGGAGGTAGCAGTTGCCTCTACAAAACCATGTCCCCACATGCCCTAAACTCAGTGGAGGACCCTCCACTTGTATAAGAAGGTAAAGGAGCTGAGTCTAGCAGTGACAAGGTCAGTGAGACTCCCCCCATGACCAGCATTAAATCTGCAGATAAGTATCAGGGTGTCAGTTATTTTTCTATTCTCCTCCATGTGGGATGGGGGGAAGAGTCATGCTGTCAGATTGCCAGGGTCTGAAAGAGGAATGGGCAGGAGTCTTGGAGTTGTGTTCAGAGGCACAAGGTCTCTGCACAGATGGTTCTGTGCCTCTGCCATATTCAATACTGTGTATCATTGAACCTTTTCTCATTCTGCAGTGAGAAGAAACATTCCTGTCCTGCCCCCTCCCAGCTTCATAATCCAGGAGAAAACATCTGTATAGAGCCTCAGAATCCCCTCCCTCCACCCCACTACAATCCCAGGTCTCTTCCCATTTTTTTCTCATGGGGGTGAGGGCAATCTCACCTGTGTTAGGACTTTAGACTTTGGCCCACAGTAAACTGTTGGGAATTAGACATAAATCAGGCTTGCATATTGGCACTAGAGTTTTATTTTATGCTCTGTATTTCAGCACTGGGTGTTACATATTTTCAGCCAAGGAATTTACTGGATGCAAGATATTGTAGGAAGATACTAAGGGAAAGTAATCTCTACCTTTCCATCACAAGGATGCTAAAAGAGCAGTGGACATTTATAATAATGTGCTAGCTACTGTGTTAACTCCATTCATGCCCTAGTTTGATTTTGTTCTACACAATGTAAACAGTGCTGGTGTAGGCCCATGCATTTGGGACAAGACAATTTAAACGTACAGGAAGCTTTTCATTTTTGGTATAACTGGATGCAAATGCTGTATTGGGGGCCATAGAGGCAGATTTGGTATGGTCTCACTGGTACAGCAGTGGTTTCAGGCATCCCAGCCAATGACAGGAGAATTCTAGGCTCATATGTGGTGTGTCCCCCCAGACTGGTTTTGGCACTAATGCATGTAGCTATAGTCTGTCTTTTCAAGAAACTTTTCAGAAGGATGGCCTGGACTACCATGTACAGGAGATACACGGCGGTGTGTTTTTGTTGTAAGGGGATATGCAGTGTCTGATTAATTTAATTTACTGACCAGAGATTGGCTAAAATTGAACCGCTGCATAAATGAGATTATGCAGATTGGTTCAGGCAGGAGATGTGAAGAAAGTGTCATTTCCCTAGGCCTTCTGAATTGTAATGAGGAGCTGCTTCTCCGGACCAGCATAGTGTGATCATTGACCTAGGGCTGAGTTGAGGACATCTGGAGTCAACTATGGTAAGGGCTGTTACTTTATGATGTTAAGAATGCCCCCCAGACTGTGGTATTCCCTGGTGGTAATCATGATCCATCTCTTTGTGAATTGGTGGTAGGATTACTGTAATGTGATATATACTGGGCAACCTTAGTAAGAGATCTGTTGCCCGCAGCTGGTTCAGAATACAGCAGTCTGATTGTTGCAGGGGGAAATTAGCAGAGGTCAGTCTGACTGCTCACTGTCTTGCAATCTAGCTCAGTTGCCTGTTAGCCCAAGTATCAAGGTTAAAGTTTTTAATTTTAATATTTAAAGCTCCAAATGGATTCTATCCCAAGTGTCTTTCTGAACTTCTGATGCCCTGTATTCCATCCCAGCCTCAAAGGTTGGAGGGAAAGACAGCTTTTTGACCTGAGGGCTTTTAGTGATGGACTAAGCAGAGGTTGGTACTTTTGCCTGTGGAGCTCTAGGTCTGCGGGAATGCCTTCCTTCCAGAGTTGAGAACAAGCATACATTTGGTATTTCTAAGAGGCTTATACACCAGCATTCAAAAATGTGAGAACCCCTGCACCGTAATTGTTTTAACTGTTTCTAGATATGCTCTGATTGAAGTGTGCACCTGTGTGTTGCACACTACAGGCGAGTCTCATCTTACGCGGGGGTTCCGTTCTGCGGTTAGCGTGTAAAGCGAAAACCGCGTATAGTCAAAATTACATTGAGTTGAATGGCAGGCGGAATCGCCCGCACTACACGTACAATATTAAAATTGTTATTTTTCTCTCTTTTTTTTTTTGTTCTTTCTGTTTTTGCCGACCGCGTAAAGCTGAAATCGCGCATGTTAAATGCGCATAAGATGCGACAGACCTGTAGCTGATTGTGTGAACCCTGTTGGTGCTCACTAAAAGTTCTCTAGTGTGCACTGACTTAGTCCTGTTTTACAGACAGTTAGTGCATGACACAATGGGACCAACTAGAATTTACACCCCCATTGGTGCGCAGTTATGCAGCATGTAGACAAGCCCTTAGTTCAGGCAGAACACCCATTACATTCAGTAGGAGTTTTATGGGCTCCAGAATCAGTCATTTAGTTCATACTGTCTATTTTGATCTACCCATCAACAGGATTCATACTGTAAAAGCTACAATATTTATTCAGGCATTCTGCATTTTTAACATCAAAAGCATGGGATAGAATTTAATACACACAGATTATTTGGATATATTCTTGTCATCCATAAAGTTCTACAAACAAGCAAATAAAGGAAGTAAAGAACACTACACTTAAAATGAATTGTGTTAATTTTGGCAAACACTCGGTTGCTGAGTTCATTGCAGTAGCATTTGCAAAAATGATACTAGATTTTCAGTCCTGTGAGCTTTATATTAAAAGTAAATTATCACCATTAAGCAACAAAGGAATTGCCACTAAGCATAATTTTAAAACAACAGCTACAATAAGTTACTTTGATAGCTCAGATAACATGTTATCTAAAGTAAAACTAAATAGCTAAAGAATTCCTCAGTGTGACTGCTAGTGTTGCAAATACTATATTTCTATTTTATAAACTGGTGGCTTATCAGCTTTGAAGGCATGTTGGAGAGTGTTAGAGTATATTCTATCACTTAGATCAGCTTTAGGCAATTATATATGTAAACATAATGACATTCTTACTTTTTTTTTAAATGGATTGATCTCAAGTCTGTGATGAATGAATCTGCAATGTGTTTTCCTGAAATATTGTTTGAATTGAATTAATCCAATATTAATTTATTTTACATGTGCCAGAAGCATCATCCTATTATTAATAAGTTGAAACAGACAGCAGGAAAAGGAGGTCCCTCCCTAGCATTGCCAGAGTGCATCTCTGTGTGTATCCAGCAATCTGTGTGATATGTTGACAGAATGAGGCCAGGGATGCAAATAAAGGAAACTTTTCCCCCACTCCTAGCAGTAAATATATTTATTTATATATGAAGTTAGAAAACACAGTTTATTGCTTGTCATTCATTAATGTACTGAATGGTAGTTCTACTGATAAATTAAATTGAGAGAGAAATGGTTTACATATTATTATTAACATTGCTACCATATGTTTAATTCATATATTAAGAGATACTGTATTTGTATTTTAGAAAGTACAGTCATTCTAGCTGGCTTATCAACCACCAAAGACTGAAAGAATATTTTTTGCACACACTGATGTATCAGTGATTGTAACATAGCTCTTCATTCTCAACATTCCATAAAATCTCTGCCAGAGCTATAATAAATATTTGGGGGAACATCCACTGAAGATGGATGTTATGGCTGGAAATGGAAACTATGCCAATTTCAGCAGCTGAAGTTCTGTCTCTATGTAAATTTGCTAAATATATATATTTTCAACTGAGGATTAATTGGGTTTTCTACTTTTTTAAAAAATAGCAACCCAATCACTTGGTTTGATATGACTGTTAGGGAAGGGTATTTTGGTTTTAATTGTTCTCAGGTTTGCATGTCTGGTCTCCTGAGACAGTAATGGAACATAGCTATAAAACAGTTTAGTTGTGAAAGCCACAGAAAAGGGAATTGGTTCTGTTTTTACTTCTCTCAGTCCAGGGAGGTGCAATTTAAGGTCAAAACTATTTATTCCATGAATTAGTAAAGTCAGGATTCATTCAAAATTTAAAAACACAGAGAAGAATCTACAAAAAGAGAGGGAAATCAAAGACGGCTTATGAGTGATAGTGAAGATGGGCTTATGTAAAATAAACACCTTGGGCTTTAGTGTTAAACCTGGGTAATGCATTCCTCTTCCTTATGATCATAATATACAGGTAATCAAGAGAGGGGTTCATAAAAACTAGAACATGTGGGACTGAGACAATACCCAGTTCTTATTTGTTTAAAGAAAGACTAATGCACTAAGGGCCTTATCAAGGTAAGATGTGCCTCTGCAGTTGCTGGCCCATTGAAACTAGAAGTTGCAGAAAACTGATTAGACATTCTGGGCTAGATCCTCAAGGGGGACTTAGGCAGTGCAATTCTGAGCCTGATTTCAGGTGCCCTGCTGCCTAGTGGAATCCACAAGCCTGAGTTAGATGCCCAGGCTCCCTATGCAATGGCCGGGGAGAGTTAGGCACCTGAGAATAGGATTCCCAAATACTAGCAGGCTGAGCAGACAGTCACCTAAACTAGCCAGTAGGAAAGGTTTACAGGTGTTAGCTACATAACTCTCCCCCTATAATGCATGGGGAGCCTGGGTGCTTAACCCAGGGCAGCAGGGTGCCGAGGGGCGAGGCACTGCAATGTCTAAGTGCCTTTGTGAATCTAGTGACTTAAGCTTGGATTTGCCAGTTAGACTCCTGTCACTATCTGAAAAGGTAGGTAATTGTTATATAGGCCATTGATGGATGAGAGGAAGTATCACGAGTTAAGAGCCTGTAGCAATGAATTAGTTGGGAGTAAAGCAGTTACAGTTCACCAAAACATCGGTCTCACAGTCCAAGGGAAATCACAAATTAAATCCTTCTTATGTGTGTAATAATTACTCCAATGGAAGGAAAATGTCCTAGCAGAGAATAAAATAAAAACTTGCTGCCTCATCCAGCATCATATGTAGGTGCATTTCCAGCCATGAAATGATGGGGGGGTGGGGAGGGGGAGAATTGGCCAACTCAAAGAACCCTGCAACAACAAAAAAAGGCTCACCTCTGTAGATGGCAGTTGCAGAGTGGCTTGTCAGAGGACAGCCCATACCAATGAGCTCTGCCTGCTGTGTTGCTTTACAGAATAGGATGGATGGCTGTGGCCATGCTGTATAGGCTGGGATTTTTTTTTAATTGCTACCTGCAGTCCTTTCACTGTGTTGTGGGCAGGGTAGTCACCTTTCCAGCAAACTGGGGCCCACCTGTCATTATGGGAGAGGCCTCAGGAGGCTTCCTCCAGTTATTGGTTATATGTGCAGCGAGGGACTGAACTTCTGGTCACATGACATTCCTCCCCGTGTGACTCCCGAATAGAGCTACACAGGCAGAAACTCCTTTCAGGCTCTTCTGTACCTGATTGACATTCAATCCCTCATTAATTCCTCCACAGAGCCTGATTGCTATAGCTGGTAATTGGGCTAGGTGGGGTCACAGAGAGAGCCTCTCAGAAAAGTACGGATACAGAGAGCTAGTTCCACAAAGGGAGTTAGGCACCTAACTGCCACGTTAGGCACCTAAATCCAAAACTTAGATCCTCAAAACTCCCCACTGAGCTGCCTAAATTCCTTAGGCTCCTAAATTTTCACCCATAGAGTTCTCCAGGCACCTACACATCACCAGTGGACATGCAGACAGATAGCTGTGTCCTCATGCCCAATGTACAGGTCAAACCTAAGCCCTGTCAGCGAGGCTGTCCCTAGCTATTTTGGTGCCCTACGCAGGCCCCCCTAGGCCTCTGTGGGGAGGAGCGGGGGGAGGGGAGACTGGCCCCAGGTCTCCATGGGGGACGGCGGGGGACAGGAGCTGGCCACTTCCTGCAGGAAGTGGAGTGACCAGGTCCCAGCCTGCTCTGCTCCCCTGACTGCCAGGATTGGGGGGAGGGAGGAACCGCCCCCCCAGCACTCAACAGTGGCGCAGCTGGGAGCCAGGGGAGTGGAGCAGGCCCGACTGCTTCTGGAGTCCTCATAGGAGTGGGGGCGGAGCTAGGGTGGGAAGAGGTGGAGCAGGGCCACACAGCTGCGTACTTTGCATATGGGTAAGGACGGCCCTGCCTGTCAGGGTTCACAACTAGGAGTTTTCGCTGCCTAGCTCCCCTGTGGGGCCCAATCCAATTGATGGGCTCTGAGTTAGATGCTTAACTCCCATTGATCTGGGCCTTAGGCCCCCAGACTAATAGGTGCTGCATCCTTCTGTTTGGGATGTTCAGCCATGAACCATCTTGTGGAGTTAGGCACCAAAGCCAACTGACCTTGCTCGTGAGACACACCCCAATAGCCCTTTGGTTAGTGCACTCAGTCTGATGTAGGAGCCCTGTTTTCAGCTCCCTCTCATTTGGAACAGAGACATCAATCCAGGTCTCTCACAGCCCAGTTGAGTGCCCTAACCACCAGAGTATTTGGGATGGGCAATAGTCATTAGGCTAGAAAGAAACAATGTGTGATGCTATAGCCCTGCCATTAGGGCACTAAAGAATCAGAACCCCACTTGTAAACTTGGAGTTTGGGAATCTCCACCAGGGCTAGGACTCTGAACAGCTCATCAGATGTGAGTCCTACTGGCAGAAACGTAGCACCTAGGGCTAGCTCCACAAAGGCACTTAGGATATGTCTACACTGTGATTAAACACCTGAGGCTGACCTGTATCAGCTAGCTCGGGCTATTTAATTGCAGCATCTAGGTTTGGACTTGGGCTGAAGCCCGGGCTGTGGGACCTTCTTGCAGTTTTACAGCCCGAGCCCTGTGTCAGCGGATGCAGGCCAGGTACACTTACTAAGTCCAACATTTAAGTGCCACTGGCAGTCATAAAACCACCACTCAGCTGCTGCCTAAGTTTCTGCCACTACATATGCACAAAGCCACCTAAGGCCTTGGCAACACTTGTGAGTTGCAGCGCTGTAAAGCCGCCCCCAGCGCTGTAACTCACTCCCTGTCCATACTGGCAAGGCATTTGCAGCGCTGTATCTCCGTGGTTGCAGCGCTGCATGTACTCCACATCCCCGAGAGGAATAGCGAGTATTGTGCTGCCGCTGCAGCGCTGTGGCGCCAGTGTGGCCGCCCAATGCACTGTGACTGACCTCTAGAAGTATTCGGCAGTATCCCACAATGCCTGTTCTAGCCACTCTGGTCATCAGTTCAAACTCTACTGCCCTGGCCTCAGGTAACCAATCACGTGACCCACCCTTTACATTCCCCGGGAATTTTAAAAATCCCCTTCCTGTTTGCTCAGCCTGGCATGGTGTGGAGTGCTATCAGCAAATATTTCCAGGTGACCATGCCTCCACGCACCAAGCGAGCCCCAGCATGGAGCAACGGTGAGTTGCTGGACCTCATCAGTGTTTGGGGGGAGGAAGCTGTCCAGTCCCAGCTGCGCTCCAGCCGTAGGAATTACAATACCTTCGGGAAGATATCAAAGGACATGATGGAAAGGGGCCATGACCAGGATGCCCTGCAATGCAGGATTAAAGTGAAGGAGCTGCCGAGTGCCTTCCGCAAAGCCCGCGAAGCAAACGGCCGCTCGGGTGCTCCCCCCGCGACCTGCCAATTCTACAAAGAGCTGGATGCGATACTTGGGGTTAACCCCACCTCCACTCCAAGCACCACCATGGACACTTCAGAGCCGGTGTGAGGGGTAGGGGAGGAGGAGAAGGAGGAAAACTGGAGTGAGGGTGGTGGGCCGGATGGAGACACCCCAGAATCCCTGGAGCCATGCTGCCAGGAGCTCTACTCGAGCCAGGAGGAAGGTAGCCAGTCACAGCAGCCGGTACTTGGGGAGGACAAACAGAAGAGCAGGTTCCCAGGAAGCATTTTTTTTTGGGGGGGGGGGGAAGGAATTTTTTCGGTGCGGGCTCTTTGGGAGAGGAGGGTTAGGCATGCATGCCTATATGTGGAATAGTGCATTGATGTGGTTTTTCACATCGTGGTAATCCGCCTCGGTAATCTCCTTGAATGTCTCATCCAGAACATGTGCAATGCGCTTGTGCAGGTTTATCGGGAGAGCCACCGTGGTCCTTGTCCCAGCCAGGCTAACGTGTCCGTGCCACTGTGCCGCGAGGGGCGGGGGGACCATTGCTGCCCACAGGCAAGCTGCATATGGGCCAGGGCGGAAGCTACATTGCAGTAGAAGCCCCTCCCTTGCTTCCCAGGTCACCCTCAGCAGCGAGATATCGTCCAGGATGAACTCCTGTGGAAAATGTTGGGACAGTGTTCAGTGTAGGTGTCCCCTGAAGCTGTTGGCTCTCCCCAAGGCACAGAAACCCAGAGGACAGTGCAGCCCTGAAACAGTCAGTCCCCCTTACTCACCATTTTGAGGCTCCCGTGGGATATATGTGCTCTGTTTCGGATGTGAAAATTATGCTATTGTGTAGACCCTGTGTGTTTTCTACTCCTTAAGTGCAGGGGGGAATCATTATTCTGTCGGGTATAAACAATGCTGCCTCTGTTAAATGTTGCATTTTGCCTATACAGCTGCATGAACCTTGAGACCTCAGCCGTCCCTCTTATCGCCTGCTCAGAGACTGCAAAGACTCAGGAAGAGACCGTGAAAAAGCAAAGAAGACATGCTGCAAGAAGTGATGCGGCAATCTGTTAAAGAGAATGAGAAAGCACGGAACTGGAGGGAGAGAGAAAGCAGGATCCGCCAGGAAAATGCAGTGCACCGGCGGCAAAGCACGGAGCACCGGCAGCAAAGCACGGATCGGCTCATAAGCATCCTGGAGCACCAAGCAGACACTATCCAGGAGCTCGTAGCCATGCAGAAAGAGGAGCAGTACCGCAAATGCAAATGCCGCCCCCCCCCCCGCACAGCCCTTGTCCCAAAACTCTTTCTGTTGTGCCCCACTGTCACCTCCAACCCACTTTCCCCAACTTCCGTGTTCTTCACACCACCAGCTGCCTCCAACACCAGTATCTTCACCACCCAGCCCTGAAAAGCACGACCCTTACCCTCTGCACTCAACCCCCATCACCATGCAGTATAGCTATCCTGAAGTGCAGCACTCACTGCACAGCACACCAGACAGGACATACGCAAATCTGTGATTGTACCGTTCCCCACTCCATCCCCTTGTTTCTTTTCAATACATGGATTTTTTGGCTTTGAAAACATTCTTTATTATTGCATAAAGTAAAAGACTCCTTAGCCCAGGAAATAAACAGGCACTGCAAGTCTGCTTGTCTGCTTGGCAAACACTGATTCCTAAAGATTGGAACTACTGCACTTCACTCCCATGCAGGACACCAGATATCACTGCTGGTTTTCAGCCTCAAAAATTGCTCCCTCAAGGCATCCCTAATCCTTGCAGCCCCGCGCTGGGCCCCTGTAATAGCCCTGCTCTCTGGCTGTGCAAATTCAGCCTCCAGGTGTTCAACCTCAGAGGTCCATGCCTGAGTGAAGCTTTCACCCTTCCCTTCACAAATATTATGGAGGGCACAGCATGCGGATATAACTGCGGGGATGCTGTTTTCGGCCAAGTCCAGCTTCCCATACAGAGATCGCCAGCAGCCCTTTAAATGGCCAAGGGCACACTCCACAGTCATTCAGCACCGGCTCAGCCTGTAGTTCCTTGCTGCTGTCAAGGCTCCCTGTGTAGGGTTTCATGAGCCATGGCATTAACGGGTAAGCGGGATCTCCAAGGATCACAATGGGCATTTCGACTTCCCCTACCATGATCTTCCTCTCGGGGAAAAAAGTCCCGGCCTGCATCTTCCTGAACAGCCAAGTGTTCCAAAAGATGCGTGCGTCATGCATCTTTCTGGGCCAGCCTGTGTTAATGTCAATGAAACGCCCACGGTGATCCACAAGCGCCTGGAGAACCATAGAGAAATACCCCTTCCAATTAACGTACTCGGATCCTAGGTGGGGTGGTGCCAGAATAGGAATGTGCAACCCATCTATCACCCCTCCACAGTTAGGGAACCCCATTTGTGCAAAGCCATCCACTATTTCCTGAACATTACCTAGAGTCACAGGTCTTTTGAGTAGGATGCGATTAATGACCCTGCAAACTTGCAGCAACACGATTCCAACGGTCAACTTTCCCACTCCAAACTGGTTTGCGACCAACCGGTAGCTGTCTGGAGTTGCCAGCTTCCAGATTGCAATAGTCACCCGCTTCTCCACTGGCAGGGCAGCTCTCAATCTCGTGTCCTTGCACCGCAGGGTGGGGTAAAGCTCCTCACACAGTCCCATGAAAGTGGCTTTTCTCATCCGAAAGTTCTGCAGCCACTGCTCGTCATCCCAGACTTCCATGACGACGTGTTCCCACCACTCGGTGCTTGTTTCCCGAGCCCAAAAGCAGCATTCCACGGTGCTGAGCACGTCTGTGAATGCCACAAGCAATTTCATGTTGTACGCGTTACGCAGCTTGATAGCATCGTCGGACGTCTCACTCTCACTGTCACTTTGGATCCTAAGGAATAGTTCGACAGCCAAACGTAACATGCTGGCGAGATAAGTCAGCATACGCCTCAGCAGTTCGGGCTCCATTTCCCATGGACAGATCGTGCTGCACAGAAACCATTGAAAGATGGCGCCAAAGCTGGACGGAAACAAAGGGATTTCTGGGATGCGAAGCGATGCATCGCGGGGCGTTGGGACAGGACCCAGAATGCCCCGCACCCATGCCCCCTTCCCACAACCCACAGCGCCAGAATGGGAAGAGGTGCTCTGTGGGATAGCTGCCCATAATGCACTGCTTCCAATGGAGCAGCAAATGCTGCAAATGTGGCCACGACAGTGTGCTGGGCAGCTGTCAGTGTGGACAGACTGCAGCGCTTTCCCTACTCAGCTGTACGAAGTCAGGTTTAACTCACAGCGCTGTACATCTGCAAGTGTAGCCAAGGCCTAAGTCTTGAAACTGCTTAGCTGCTCACATCAAAGCTGCTTGAAGACTTGGGTGCAAGCCTCTACTCCTCTCAGTCAGTGTGATGATTTGCACTGCATCCCTGATGAGTGCCCTCCTAACCACTGGATAATAAACGCTCTCATTCTCATTTTTTTTGGTGAGAAAGGGTTGCTCTGGCTTAGGCACCGAACTCAGGGTTCACAGCTAAGAATCAGTATAGGAGATAGGTGCCTCCCTCCCATGTGTCAGTCAGGCATCCAATGGGAGTTAAGCACCCTCAGGAGCTGGGCCCTAAGCACCTGTCATTCTTTTGCATTGCCTACAGGCTAGCTTAGGCAGCGCCCTATTTCACTTGATGACTGAGAGTCCATTTTGGGGGCTGTGACTTCCACTGTCCAGAAAGAGACCCAAGTCCCCTCTGTGAATTTAGCCTTAAGACGGCTTTTCAAAACTTTACCTCTAATCCTTTTCTGGCACGCGTCACATGCCCGGGAAGCAGAGGGTGGGATTTTCAGTCACAGAGGTGCTTTTGAAACCCTCCGTCTGTAGAGAACAGATTGATTCAATTTATGTGCATTTCAGAGCTTGATTGACAACAATCAAGTTGGGTTTGGTCTTGCTTTGAGCAGTGGGTTGGACTAGATGATCTCCTGAGGTCTCTTCCAACCCTAATATTCTATGATCATATATTGCTATGGTTTTCCTAATATGCCTGATACCTCTTCCCCCTCTCCCCGCAATGCACCACCTAAGAATGGAAGGTATCAGCTGGCAGAGAGCTTAGTATTTGCCTCACATTGTTTAATTCAAGTGGCTAACATGAGCTATTGGTTGCCTCCTTCCTCCTAGCACAGGGCATTTATTCTTCAGGTGATCAGTGGGATTACACTGATAGCATGCTTTGGGCTCTTCTGCTTTTACAGGAGATTTGGGATGAGGTTTAGAGGAATGGTTTTTGGGGAGATGAGTACCAGGAGCGGCGCCAGGGTTTTTGCCGCCCTAGGCGGTAGCGCTCGTCTTCTGAGCATTTGGCGGCGGGGGGTCCTTCCGCTCCGCGTCTTCGGGGCACTTCGGCGGCGGGTCCCAGAGCGAGTGAGGGACCCACCGCCGAATTTCTGCCAAAGACCCGGAGCAGAAGGACCCCCTGCTGCCGAATTTCCGCCGAGGATGGCAAAATGCCACCCCCCAAATCCTGCCACCCTAGACGACCGCCCAGGGTCGCCTAGTGGAAGCGCCAGCCCTGGTGAGTACCCAGTCTCCCACTCTCTTGCTAGAGATAAAATGGGATCTCCCCTTCCCACCAGGTTTAAACACCTCTTTCGGTGGTTTATTTTCAATAGATGTCTGGGTCTGTTCGAAGGCATCAGCAAGAGATGCCATCTCATCCACAGACTTTACATCTTTGTCCCATAGACTCTGCTTTACATCAGCCTTACATGCCTAGGAAATGCTCTTGAGCCACAAGATCAAACATTCCCCTCAAAGCTTGTAACACCTTTGCCCTCACCCACTTTCCCATCAAATCTTTCAATTTGTTCATACCAATATCCCTCTTAAGATTCCTAAATTTAACTCTCTGTGTTTCAGGGGTAATCTGAAACCTTTGTAAAATAGTGCTTTTGAATTTACAATAGTCTAAAGCATCCTCAATGGGCATTTCAGTGAATACACTTAGAGCTTTACCAGTTAATTTTGCAATCAGGGTAGGAACTCTCTTGGCATCAAGGTTCTCATGCACTGCATACAGCCTTTCGAAGGTAGTCAGATATTCAGCAATATCATCTGTCTCCTTGTACGCAGGACATACATGGTCCCAGCTGTGGATTTTTGGCATGATGGGAATCGCTGGGGTTCTGGTTCTGCTTCTCTAGCAGGTCCAGTTGGTGTTTTTGCTCTCTCTCTCTTTCTTCCCACTTCTCCTTTATCTCCAGTTCTTTCAGTTGCAATAGTCTCTGGTGCTCCCTCTCGTTTTCTGCAACCTGCAGACTAAAAAGCTCCAACTTCTCAATTGCTTCACTGCTTTCAGTCATTTTCCTGCTTTTCTGTTCCTACTGCCCTTTTCCGAAACAAGCAAACAGAAAATAACAAACCGGAAGCCTCCTCCTGATTGTCATTAGCCACCACACTTAAAATCTTTACACCAGTGTATGAAGTGCAAATCTTGCTCAGTACAAGACGCTATGTATTTCACCCTGCTCTCTGCGCCACTGTGACGGGATCCCCCCAGGGTGCAGCCTGGGACTGAGGGACCGTTGTGCCCCCTTAACTCTCTTCAGCCTGAGCTGTCTCTCACAAGGCCTTGCTAATGACCAGCAGCAAGCCACTCCAGGCACTGTGATCACTCAGCACAATGGCATGTGGAGCCCCACACCCAGCTAGATTGCATGAATGCTCCCAGAGCCACTCATGAATCACACAGAGAAAGGCACCAGAGCCAAATCCCTCCAGTTCCCAGCACTGTACCTCAGGAATATACCGTCTTGCACTGCTCAAGATGGGCAGTGCAAATTTATTAATTGGGTCACCACTTCAACAATGGAAAGTGGAATATCAGCCTTTCTCAAACCGGAGCAGATTTGCCCCACACTTCATGCAAACTCACCGATAAAGATAAACAATTAAATTTATTGACTATAAAAGGTAGATTTTTAAGTGATATTAAGTGATATAGACCAAAAAAAAAAAAAAAAGAGTTAGTTACCAAAGAAATAAAATATAAGCACGCAGTCTAAACGCTCCACCCTATTAGACTGGGCAGCAACTAGATTAAGCAGTTTTTCTCACCCCACTGGATATTGCAGGTCTTAATATACAGGTTTGTTCCTTAAATGTGGGCCAATCTCCTCTGTTGGAGTCTTGTCTTCTTCTCAGTGTCTTGGTTGCTTGCAGTGTAGATGGGGGCAGGAGAAGAGCCAAGGATGGGGCCCCTATGGTCTCTTTTATAACCTCAGGCCCATGTGCTTGGAGAATGCAAGTCCAGGCACGTCTGGGGGCATTGCTGAGTCCCTAAGCAAAGTTGAGCAATTCCCCTGGTGTGGCCTCATGCAGGTGAGTCATTGAATTGTAGCTTCCTTGCTGGACAATGGCTGGTGATTTCTATTCAACAGCACCAACCCAGGTGTTGGTTACCTCCTTTGTCATTGTCTCTGTAGAGCCAGTATCTGGGCGCCTCCACAACCCACAGCATATTTTAATGACAGCCATACAACACAATTCTCATAACTTCATATGTGTTGATGATACACATATTTAGCTAGAACAATGCATTTCAGCAGATCATAAGCTTTCCCCTGATATCTTACAAGGCATACTTTATAGGTAAGATCACAATTATATAAAAATGAGGAATATGGGGGTTCCACGATGTTCCCCCAAGGTATAGAATGTCACACTAGGAAAGATTCATCAGGCGGGATGAAAGGTATTCGTTCATGAGGGACTCACTGGAGCATGGCCCTGGAATGACTGAGGTATGTATATGTAATAGTAAATTACAAACATTCCAATAGCTGCCCATGCTACAGTCCACCCCCAACAGGATATTGATTTTAGTGCAGAGCTTTGGATACAATCTTGTTTTGTATTGGAGCAGGGTATTTTCCAAATGGTGCGAGATGATTTTTTTTGCACAGCTATAGCATACCTTCTTTGAATCTTCACTATTTTTTCACTCCTCTTACAAACCAATCAAGACAAAAATTCACCCGCCATTCACTCTGTGATATTCTCTGTGTGACTTGCCTTGTGTTGTACTAGTGCACCTTGTCCTTGTGTGTGTATAGATATATATGAAAGAGGGCATTTTAGTGTTTACAGAACATGGTTTTTCAGGAAGGATAAAAAGAGACACTTCAGTATGAAGATGTTTTACTTCTCAGATCAGGCAACTCAGAATTTTTGCCTGACACAGACTTAGGTCATGTTGCTCAAGGCTAGTGGTAGCATATGGCAACAGAGTCTAAGGGCACTGTGCTTCCCTCACACCTTTCCTATTTCATTTGAAGCCGGAGATCTATGCTTTACTAAAAGTTTACAGCAGTATATGCCTGTACAGGACAAAAATACTTGATTACTTAGCTGTATTTCTGAGTAGAGAAAGAAAAATGAGGCAAATTCTATTCTAAAACTACTTTCAATCCATGACTAAAGAGTTGGCTTTTGGAACCAACTTCATAGCCATAACAATTCTTGCCATTTAATCCCAGCATGTTTCATGTCCTTCTGCTCCATTGTAGCAATATTTGAACTACCACTAAGAAAAACTGTTCATTCTCTTCTGCCAAAAACACCTCTGCATTTCTTCTAAAGAGTGTGCAGTAAGACATTTTTTTTCTTCAGAAAGCTGGTGGGCGTTATTTGTACTAAGAATAAAAGGACAGACAGGATAAAAGTGCAAGTCAAACTCGCATCAAAAGTATAACACAAAAACGTACTAAATGATATTTGCTACACATCTGTTATTTTACTAGATATTATAAATTTGACATGACATGACCTTAAAGGAATACAGTATGTTCATAATACAATGTGCTATTTTTATCTGTATGGAATATTAGTGACAGCAATCACAGAAGATTTGAGTAAGGCACTAGCATGAAATTCATAGTCCTGAATCCAACTCTTTTCTCTCTTTCCATTAATTTTTCAGGAATTGTGATGAGTTGGGTCCCAGGACATTAAACTAAGGAAATTAACAGCTCCCAGTGCAACCACTATATGATAGTGCAGACACATTTTTAGCCACTGCTCAAGATTACCTTGGCATTTGGTTTAGGAAATAGTAACTGAAATTTAATGTCACTTACAATAAAATCCCATATAACCAGCGTGCAAAGTATTTGGCCAGTAACAAACATTGGTCATTAACTATTGGTTTAATAGGCTAGTTACTATTGATTTTAATTCCAATGGGTCTGCATTTTTTCCTCCTGATGCAATTCAAACTTTGGACTTAGGGATCAAATTTACAACTGCAGGAAAAAGTGTAAACTTCATCTTCATAATTTAAAGGCTTAGTTCCCTGCACATTAGTCATATTTTTAAAGTCTCGGTGTTTGGATTCCAGTTTCTATTTTGTTATATTTTTAAAGTGTAATTGAGTAAAGGCAGGAGTTTCTGTGACTGCATGTAGGTTTAGGAAAACTAGAAGAATAGTTAACCTCCAAGGGTGGTTGTGAAATCATCATCACTGGAAGTTTTAAAAAACAACATATATTGGTCAAATATCTGTCAGGGATAGTGGAGGTTTACTTGATCTTGCCACAGTGCAGATGAGTGTGGTGTTCTGTCCCATCTAGTGGCACCAAGACCATTGAGAGAGAGAGAAAAATGAGTCTGCTCTACAGTCTTAGCTAACACCCAGTTGCCTTTTAGCTCATGCTGTAGAGCTAGGGTGACCAGTGTGAAAAATCGGGATGGGGGAAATAGGCACCTATAGAAGAAAAAGCCCCAAATATCTGGACTGTCCCTATAAAATAGGGACATCGGGTCACCCTATGTAGAGCAGAGGTGGGCAAACTGTGCTGGCAGGCCACATCCGGCCCATGGGACTGTCCTGCCTGCCTGCCTGCCAGTCCTGGTGCTCTGAGTGGCATGGTAAGGGGGCTGGGAGTGTGTGTGGGGGGGCTAGATAAGGGGCAAGAGGTCTTGGGGGGCAGTCAGGGGGACAGGGGGCAGGGGGGGGGGGGAGGGAGGGGGGGGTTCCGGGGGGGGCAGTCAGGGCATGGGAAGTGGGAGGGGGCGGATAGGGGTCAGGGGCCAGACTGTTTGGGGAGGCACAGCCTTCCCTACCCGGCCCTCTATACAGTTTCGGTACTCCGATGTGGCCCCTGCCAAAAAGTTTGCCCACCCCTACTGTAGAGGCTCATGCTTTTAGCTCCAGAGGTCCGCGGTTTGATCCTGCCTGCCAACAACCGGGGGGGTCTGTTGGCGTTACACAGGGATCTGGCCTTGATGTCTTTGCGAGGTCACTTCCAGCCTTATGTTTCATCCATGACCTTAATACATTTTGTAAAATAGTCAAATTATTGTTTTGAAGGCTAGAATACAGGCAATCCCTGCCCCCACCCAAATCAGTTCATCTTTCAGTCTGTGCCTCCCACAGGAGTAACATGTAAGCCATTTTTGAGTTTGTAAACTGGAATAGACTGCCAAAGCAGAGTCAGTATTTTGAACAAGATACAATGTAGCATCATGACACTACTCAAACTTTTATGTATCAACTGAAGGTGGAAAAGATCTTGTGGAGAGGTAGTGGTTGGGCGGGGGGGAATTATGAGTTAAAGTTGCTGTGGGAACCTTCTGAATTTTTGCTTTTTTTTTCTTGTTTGCGCATGCCCCTGAAATATGTGACTGTTCCCCACTCCTTCACTTGCAAGGATGGTTCAGCCTAATCATAACCATTTCCCAGGACCCTGTTTTGGGAGTGGCATGGGTTTGGGATCCACATGGGAGGTGCGAGGGGGAGTGGAAAGATGTAGCCTTGCTTGGGGGGGGATGTAGTATTTTGTGGGGATGGGAGGGTGACATGATATGCACCCTCTAGGATTTGGGTCTCTGAAGATTTGCATGGAAAGCAGCTGCATCCTAGGGATGGTCCACAGAGAGCCTTTCTATGCAGGGAAATCCCCCCTTAAGGGAGATGGTGGGGGGAGCCCACTCGTATGGCTCCATCAAAGCCATGCTATCAGTGAGTGGGTTGTACTACAGGAGGACACTATCCAGCCTATAATAATAATGAAAATCAACTGGAAAATTATTAGTGTGTTTTAGAGACCAAGTGCACCTTAGCTGAATAATATTGGGACCTTTCAGTGTTCGGCTGTAAAGTAAAATCTTTCATTGGAAGTGCATGGGAGTACAGATGGGGACAACGCAAAAAGAATTCACACGGGTGTGGCTGCTGCTGCTGTTTGGTGCCAGTTCTCTGCAAGGCTGCATTAAAAAAAGGCAACAGCACAGCTGTTTATATTTTGCCAGCTGTATCTTGCCAACTGAAAAAGGAGGGAAACTATATTTAAAGTGAAAGCTTAAAATTTACAGGATGTTGCAGAATGCTAGAGAGCTTCTGAAATCCTCCGTCTCTGCAATACCGTATTTTTGTTTCTGATGGTAGTGGCAGGGCTTAAAACAATCTCTGCACAATCTTCCAAACGAATCTCCCTTGTGAAAATGGTCTCTGAAGCAGTTCCTCTGGCTGGCAGGCCGTGTCTGAGCATTTGGATGATCCAAAAGTTGGTTTTTTTCAGGGGGGACGGGGGAGGGAATGGGAGGGATGATATTTGTCACTCCTGCCCTTTAACAATTCCTTGGATAATAGTTTCTCCCACTTGATGGTGCATATACTCCTCAATGAGCATTATTTAAATAGCAGGTTTCAAAATTGAACCATTTTTGAGTTGTGTATATAAAATAAATTGTATTACATCACCAGGGGAAATTATTATGTTTCGTTTCATATGGCTAAAAGATAGCTGCATGGATTTTCTATTATACGTATGGGGAAAAGGTCACCTTTCACCTGAGCCCATGTATGGAACATTTCAGTCCTGCAGGAGACTGAAATGGAGTCTGTCATTGAAATTATAGTTGCAATCTTCACTACTGCCTTTTCAGCCCGGTGAATACTGAAATGCAAAGGTTAAACTGGATCTTTTAAAATGGATTCCTCAATCCAAGCTTCAGAGGGGTTTAGTTAAATGAAAAAAGTTGATCAACAAAGTTAAGCTATGCATAATATATTTCTCCTGGTACTAGTAAATTGTAAGGAGTTCATTGAATTCATTCCCTTAGCTGTTTTTCCCAGAACTGCTGAACAGAAATGGATGAACACTTTGCTGACAAATCAGGTAGATTTATGCATCACTAATCCATATAGATCAGCACTCCTTGAAATGTAAATTTCAGAAACAGACACTAACATGTTCACAGATGCACACAGGTTTCTGGTGTTCCTGCATACTAGTCATTTAAAGATTATCTGTAAACCTCAGAGAAAAAAAACAAAAAAACCCTGTATTGATGCCTGCAGGCAAATGTATAGAAAGATATTTGCTTTCTTTCAGAAACCTAAAGGAATTTGATGCAGCCTTGTGAAATCATCTGTTATTGGCAACTACTATAAATAAGCCTTTGTCTTCAACTTACATTTTTCACCAAGGAAAACATTACACTTGCTTGATACAATTAAATAGAACTAACCTCAATCAAAACCTTGCCAAAAGAAAAACAAAATGTGAAAAATAGTACAACTAAAGTATTAGAATGCATAAGTAATGGAAAATAATACTGGGGAAAAATGAATGCTATAAGTTAATGGTATGTCCTTGTTTGGAATACGGTTTTCACTTCTGGTTTGACTTCAATGGGACACTCTAATCAGACCCTTACTCCATTGAGGCCTTTCCTTAGAAGATGATACAACTCTGACTTTGGTAAAAAAGTTGGACTATAATTATTTATTCCTCTATAACAGAGGTGGGCAAACTACGGCCTGCGGGCCACATCCGGCCCATGGGACCGTCCTGCCCTGCCCTTGAACTCCCAACCGGGGAGGCTAGGCCCTGGCCCCTCCCCCGCAGCCATGCCTCTGCACAGGCAGCATGGCTTGTGCCCTCCTACCTACCAGGCTTTCCAATAAGCCTGTCCTGCTGCTCTGAGTGGCATGGTAAGGGGGCAGGAGGTCCCTGGGGGCAGTCATAGGGACAGTCCTGATTTTGGGGCCTTTTTCTTATATAGGCTCCTATTACCCCCATCCCGATTTTTCACATTTGCTGTCTGGTCATCCTTGGGGGAGGGGGGAGGTGGTCAGGGGACAAGGAGCAGGGGGGTTGGATGGGGGTGGGGTCCCAGGAGGGGGTGGTCAGGGGACAAGGAGCAGGGGGGTTAGATGGGTAGGGGGTGGGAAGTGGGAGGGGGTGGATAGGGGGTAGGGCCAGGCTGTTTAGGGAGGCACAGCCTTCCCTATGAGGCCCACCCTACTGTTTCACAACCTCAATGTGGCCCTTGGGCCAAAAAGTTTGCCCACCCCTGGTCTATAAGTACATTTCAGATGTACTTACCCACTTTTACAAATCAGAGATTTAGTAAATGATTGATACTCCAGAAAACTAAAGTAATTGGAAAAGCTCATTAATACAGAAATTATTATATGTACACACAGATATACAAAAACAGCAAAAGTACGTAATTTAAATATTACTCTGAAAATACAAGCTGCTCTGCACAATTTTTAATATTCTGCTTTTATATTGGAGACGTTTTGACTAAGGATATATTTCCCTTTAACTTTGGGGATGATTCTATTTACCCTCCAGAGGAATTGGCTGTGGATGTAAAGAACACACTAACCAACTGTAGAAGGATTGAATAACTTCAGTTCCCATTTACTTCAGTTGTATTTCAAGGTACACACGATCTCAGTGCAGAAAGTACTAGATTAATAGCTGTTAGGGCCAGAAGTGACTATAAGATCATTACTCTGACCTGCTGTATAACAGACCATAGAATTTCATCAAAACTAAACTATGTCTTCCAGAAAGGCATCCCGTTATTGCTCAGTAGTCAACATGTCTGGTAGAGTGGAGGTTTGTGGTTGCTAGGGAACAGGCTGCAGTGTGGTACTAGGAACACTTAAGGGATGAGTAGCAGAACTCCAATTCATACCAATGTGACCTGTGTGCAGGGGTGAAAGTAACTTGATGGACTTACTGGCACGCAGGGCAGCCAGGGTCCTGGGCAAGGAGGGGGGAGGCTCTGGGCCCCCAGAAGGGGTGGGGCCTTGTGTGGAAGGGGCAGGGCTGGCAGCGATTTAAAGGGCCCGGAGCTCTGGCCACTGGCATGGTACCGGTGGTCGGGAGCCCCAGGGTTCTGGCCGCCACTACCCTGGGGTTCCGGCAGCGATTTAAAGGGCCAGGGGCTCCAGCTGCTGCCAGGAGCCCCGGGCCCTTTTAAATTGCCGGGCTGCAGGGTAACTGCCCCTTTGTATCCCCCACCCTCATCAGCAGCCCCGCTGGTATGGTCGGCCGTGTTCCGGCTTTCTTGCCAGTACGCCTTACTGGACCATAGAAGTTTACTTTTACCTCTGCCTGTGTGGCTGAATCACCACCTATCTTTGTGAAACTGGAGTTCCTGAGTAGCAACGTTCCAACTGATCATGAAGACTATATTTTCTTCGTCTCTCCTGCCTGCCCGGAGCCATGTCTGTTGATGGATATAGAAAGTATTTTTAAAATTCCTCTATAGGATCTTATTTGTACATTGGTGGGTGATTATTATTAAGAGATTTTCATACTATGATAATTAAGACCAAAACCCAAATGCAACTGCTAGTACATTTCTCAGGATAACTGTAACTGGCAAAATAACTCCTGCCAGAATGATAAAAGTAGGTTTTCTTTTTCAGTATTGATACACTTGAGAAGGGTTAGAACCTAAAAAAGACCAGCAGGATGCTGTCAAAATTATAATGAACAAACAATTCCTAGTACATGAATATGGATTGACATGATTTTATAGAAAATCTGAGTAAATCATATTTGATAGCTTGAATCTGATAACTTGTGACTGATATACATATTATATACATGTTACATGAAATTACTTTCAACTCTGAGTACATCTCATGATTTGCAAATAGAAATTACAAAAAAAAGTTATTCCATGCTTTGGAGAGCAGGCAAGTAATATTTTTTCAGTAAACAATGTGTCAAATTAGATACGTAAACTAAATCTAAGAGAGCAATAGAACAATTAGTCACAGAAATACAAACAATAAGGTAGTATTGATGAAAAATTATTTTCCATTCCAGAGGAAAGTGACAACTTATGTAATTAAATAAACATTTGTACAATTGCTGATATCTAATGACTTTGTTTACAGATTTACTTTTTATTAAACAGATCAATATTGCTATGTAAACCAAGGGTGTTTTGGATCCTTGTCTGTTTGCATCCTGAGCCCCAAAATTTTAAGTTTCTCCAA
The DNA here is from genome assembly GCF_013100865.1 of Trachemys scripta elegans. NCBI lineage: Eukaryota > Metazoa > Chordata > Testudines > Emydidae > Trachemys > Trachemys scripta. Next base: position 96,841,914 of record NC_048304.1, on the reverse strand, counting down.
ATAGTTAATTTTCTCCACCAGTTTGAAGATTTTGCACCAATAAGTGTGTTGTTTAATACTAACGTTCTATATAGAAGGAGCTTCAACACAGAGCAAGCTGGTAGGTATTCAAAACCATAGTTGGACTGGAACCCCTTTATTATATGTTAGTTATTTAAGTAGGAAGTACTTTACAATAATAGCTACTTTCACAGATTTTAAATTGTTTGAAGGAAGCACTTTTGGAGTCCCCTGTATTAACATATGTCATTATTCTACTGTATGAAAGTTCTAGAAATCAATGTCATTATCATGGCACATGATATAAAAAATACTACCAACAAAAATTACAGAACAGTTAGAATGATACCATTTCAACTATCTACATTTTGTACACTGCTTAAAGCAGTCTCATTTTTCCAAAGAGCCTCAACTCTGATCTCAGTCATACAGGTGTAAATCTGAAGTTACTCCACTGAAATTAATGGATTTGTAGCAGTGAAACTGAGATCAAATTCTGGCCCACAGTAGTTATACACAAATATATCAAACTTATTTCTCCCATGTTTAAAGGGTGCTGCTAATGGACAACTATCCCCAATGAAGGCTATGTTTTCAGTATAACAACTTCTGAAGTTTTCAGTCTGAACTACCCCAGAGAGCTTACAAAGGTAACTTTGAAAATAGTTTATTTCAGGACATTTTAAGAAACATTTATTCCAAATGTATTAATGCCAGTCAAACGAATGATTAACCATTCTGTAAAATTTTGCATTGTGCTCTCTGAAGTAGGAGTAAAGTTGCTCTAAAACAGTGTTGTTGACAACAGGGTGGGGGCGCCCTTTGGATTCATGTAAACATCTCTCTCTTCCATCACTTCTAATGCAATAGAACCCCTTGGTTTGGTTAAAATAAAAATTTGAAGACATAATTCTGGAAGGAAGATTAAGAAATGTTTCCACTTTTTGTAACTCAGGAAGAGGGTCCTTGATTAAAGTATTGCCATCCACTATGTGAATCTGATCTAAGTTGAAATGCTTAAGCCACTTTTCCATATGGATATCATAGAGACTCCTCTGAATAGCTTTGTATTTGGTATTAAGTGCACCATTTTTAATAACAATTTCTTCAAAGGGCTGAACACGCTTGTGACTTTCTAGTCTGTTGTAATATACTTGGGTATAATCAGATATTACTCTCTCAGTGGGGTCTCTTAGAATGAGCAGCAGTTTAATAGAGCTATTCATGTCATGAATTCTTTCTGGAGCCTGTGGTGAGGTAAAATAGCCTGGTGTTTTCTCAATAGTAATTTGATTTTCATAAGAAAATGGCATCAGACGCCTATACCAGTCTATTCCTTTAACATAATTTTCATCCCAGTCAAAGAAGTGGACTTCTGTAGTTGCTACCACAATATTAGGATGAATATCCAACATTTCCAATAAGGCCCTGGTCCCTCCTTTGCGAACTCCTATAATGATCGTCTGAGGTATTCGTCGGTTTGTGCCAGGAGGTCTCACCTGTGCAGAATAGTGTTCACTTTTATTACTGAAAAATCCTACTTGCGACTTCAGCGTCTCCAGCAGTGCCCCATTCTCAACAGGAGCACCCTGAGTGTGAGTCAGCAAAAGATAAGCTGACACCAGGAGGAAGGCCATGTGGAGAATAATTAGTTCAAAAAATTAGTTCAATAATAGGCGATTCCCCTCTTGAGGAGCTGGTTGACAGAACTGGGGGCGAGCAAACAACTTTCTGAAGCATCTGCAAAATAAAAGAAGACTAATCATTATCTCTGTGTATATGCATGAATGCATCATAGATAAAGTCTGACTTCTCTGTAATTAGTACCATGTAGAAAAATTATCTAAAGCAGTTCACTTCCTCTCCCCCCTTTCGCCCGCCACTCTGTTTCAGGAGAGAAAAATGGTGAATTGACATTTTCTTGCTCAGTGCTGTGATTAATGGTGGATACTAAATCAATGAGAACATTTGCTAGCTCAAAACATTGGACTAGGCTATGAAGAAAGAAGAGCAGGATCTACCTGGTTCTATATTCCTAGCTATCATTTCCTTCCTTTTACTTCTTGCTATTTAGGACATGCCATTAATAGGGCTGTCAAGCAATTAAAAAAATTAACCATGATTAATTGCACGATTTAAAAAAAATGAAGCATGTCCTCTGGAATGGTGGCCGAAGCATGAAAGGGCATATGAATGTTTAGCATATCTGGCACGTAAATACCTTGCAATGCTGGCTACAAAAGTCCCATGTGAATGCCTGTTCTCACTTTCTGGTGACATTGTAAATAAGAAGAGGGCAGCATTATCTCCCGTAAATGTAAACAAACTTGTTTCTCTTAGCGAGTGGCTGAACAAGAAGTAGGACTGAGTGGACTTGTAGGCTCTAAAGTTTTACATTGTTTTGTCTTTGAGTGCAATTATGTAACAAAAAAAGTCTACATTTGTAAGTTGTGCTTTCATGATAAAGAGATTGCACTACAGTACTTGTATGATGTGAACTGAAAAATACTATTTTATCATTTTTACAGTGCAAATATCTGTAATAAAAATAATATAAAGTGAGTACTGTACACTTTGTATTCTGTGTTGTAAATGAAATCAATATATTTGAAAATGTAGAAAAACATCCAAAATATTTAATACATTTCAATTGGTATTCTATTGTTTAACAGTGTGATTAAAACTGTGATTAATAGATATTAATTTTTTGAGTTAATTGCGATTAATCGACAACCCTAGCCATTAATAATGATTCCATGACATTTTGGAGTATCAATTCATCTCCCCAAATTCACTGCTAGAATCTAAATAGCAAGTGTCATTTAGTTGATGCCTTAATTCTGTCTCCAATGGGCTATGGGTTGAGAGTCCTGACTTGTAGCACAGAAAAGATGTGTCTAGCAAGAGCAGGGGTGAAATAAGGCAAAATCCTTGGGTTGCAAGCCATTTCGATCAGTAAAGAGACAGACAGACACAACAATGCATCAGAGCAAGAAAAATGGAGTGTGCATCAACTGTATGTGAAGTGAGAGGATAAGCTAGTCTGGGTGGATTAGTTGTGGAAGATCAAGGAGCTGTGGTGTCTGCATGCACACATGCGTAGCTGGGGTAGTTGCTGCAAGGGCAGAGTTTTAGAATTAGAGCAGAGAACATTAGTGTCTCCAAGGAGTGGCTAAAGGTTCTCTCCAAGAGACACCTAGAATACATTCAGGGGATCCTAAACGTTTTTGTCGGGGTGGGGGGTGGCGAGAGGGAGGGGAGCAGGGGGTAAGATTGGATGGATCTGGGCTCTATTTACTATTAATTCATCCTCAAGCAGAAGAAAACCAGATATTAAAGGAGAGCAGAGGTTCTCAATCTGACAGTTGCAACTATCCTGCCCTCCCAGATTGCTAAATGGGATGCAGGTCCCAGCTAGATGGGACAGGACTCCTGGGGATGGGGAAGGGATATATATATAGAATATATATAAAATTCCTACTGTTTTACTAATATTTAAAATGGACTTTGCATGAGGCCCCTCTATATACTATTTGGAAACTTAGCTATAACGGAGCTAGCATCACAGAACCACTGATAAAAATAATTTAGAAAAATACAACATCTGCACCAGGATAATTATGCTTGAGTGCTCTGGACTGGATATTTCAATCCTTTAAGTCCTTACTCAGGCAAAATTTCCATGGGAAGGACTTTAGGATTTTGCCCTATTTCTGGGCAGCTAGAAGATTTCAATTGGTAATAAACATGTGTAATATATACACCATATTTTTCTGAACATGATTTATTTTTAATCCTAATAAAATGTAGTGTGAAAACTAGTTCATTTGACAAGCTCTGGCTATAAATAGTGAAGTTATCTTACACAATGAAACAAGTCACTTAAAACAAGAACTACCTATTTAGATATATATTACCTCTATCTCATTCTCCAATTTTAAAATGGTCTCAGTTACTGCAACTATAGTTCCTTTTTCAGATTCTGGTCTCAGTGATTTGCTGTGCTTTTTTTGAACATTCATCACATTAGTTCATTAATAACTTCTCTTACATAGTACCTCAAAGAAAGCAGACACTTTCTATTTGTCATGGCTCTGAAGAGGATTCACAGCTTTCCTTTATTATATTTCTTTTGGTAATTGTTTAGTATGAGTTATTGGAAGCTTTCAGGCTTAAGTTATCACAGTAATATTGTCAAAATTTTATGGTAGTTCCTAATACTGTATAAGTAAAGCAGCAGATTCACTAAATGACAATTCTAAATCTAATAATTAAGGGCCAATCCAACTGCCTTAGAAGTCAATTTAAAGACTCCCATTGACTCTAATGGGAATTTGATCAGGCCCTAAATTATAGGCAGCATTCATCAGCAAGATTTTTGGACTGACTGAATATATCTAAAACTTTAATTTTACTTATGAACAGTGCCTCCTGTTGTGGAACTAACTTCACTCAAGACTCTATCCACACTAAAGCAGGCCCCAGAGCTCCCAGCGGAAGACCCCGGGGCAGCAGCATATTCAAAAGGAACAATAGATACATAAATATATGTGCATATTTAAATACAGAAAAATCCAATCTTTAATCTAGTCCGAAATTTTAAGCCAAATCAAACCCAAGATAAAAAGTCCAAAGCAGAATGCCTCGGTAGTCACAACTAGACAAAATAGTGTTATAGTTTTACCAGTTGAGAGAAAACTTCTGTTTAAAGGGTTCATACATATCACCATTTTATTATGAGTTTTCCATTCAAGATTTATTTTAAATTCGCAAAGACAACACAGGGGACACCAAATGCAAGTTTTTATATTAGGACACTATGGCAGAATATATATATTCACACCAGGAGTCATTTGCAGCCACAGTTTCAAAAAAGGGCTACTATTTTTTGGGTATCCATCTTGAGAAACCTTGGACCTAATATTCAGATGTGCTGAGCACCTAAAGCTGCAATGGAAGCTGAAGGTGCACAGCTCTTTCTCAAAGATGGCGTAAAGCACCCTATGTAGAGCTCCCAAAGTTGAAGTACCTAAAACCAGGTTTCAGAGTAGCAACCGTGTTAGTCTGTATCCGCAACAGTACTCCTGTTCTTTTTACCTAAAAACAGTGGCTCTTTGTGAAAATTTTGGCCATAGGATTTGAATGCAAGTCAGATGCTACAGTCTAAGAATTTCCAACAGTTTTACCTCTGTGGCTCTTGATATTTCAAAGTGGTTTGCACAGTTATGAATCAGATTTAAGGACAATTATAAAAAAGGTATTTTAAAAAATCCCCTTTTTATGAAAAACCATCACAAACATAGAAGCACCATGAAGTCTATATACCTTAAATACCATTTTTTGTTTAAAGATGTAGTGGGAACAAGAACACATTAAAAGAATTACAGTAATTATAAATGAAAATGTGATTAGAATGTAAATCCACCCTGTAATAGCTAGGCCCAGTCTTGCCTTTAGAACTAGGTATAAGCTGAAATACTGCTTTCTTCTGGCTTCCTGCCTACAGGCACTGCAGGCAAGGAGTGTAGCAGAAATCCCACACTCCACTGCACAGGAGAATGTTGGCCTACAGAGAGACTCCACAAGCACCCAGTGTACTGTGGAATCTAGTTACACCAGGGGTCCATCAGAACCAAGTAAGAAAGGGATCTGAGACTCATAAGGACACTTACTGATTAGGACAGTGGATATTTCTATATTTATTTGTCGCCAGTGAGAATATTGCTTCTCATGAAAAATTCAGCTCATATTTAAGTTATTCTATGCTCTTGCTTATCTCTGACCTTTTTATTTGAGACCCCAAAATTCGGAGAGGTTTTCTTATGCTTTTCATTTAGCTCCAGTGGAAAAGATTTCTACTCATATGTCAGCAGAGAAGAAAGGCAAATTAAGAGGTTTATCAGTGGTAGTCTCTTAGTTTGCATAATCAGCCAATTACCTCTTTGAATAATTAATGGTATAAAATGATTCTTTTCTGATATTCTTTACAAAAACATTGTTAGGATATTTAATCTGTTACTGAAATGCACTTCATTTTTTTCTTCTTTTTCAGGTAAACCTTATGAAGAATGAAATAGGCTGGGTTACCCAAGAGTGAAAATTTACTTATCAGGAAAAATTATACTGATGTACTGTTTCAGCAACATAGAAACAACAAACTGTTAAAAAAAAAAAGTGTTCAAATCCCCACCAACTTTTGGTGAATTAAAACACAAATGCTTTGGTTCATGCTGTAACATCTAGAATCCTGATTCTGCAAACAGACATGCACAAGTGAGCTTCCCTGCACACATATTCAGATGCAGAACTAGGGTCCATAGGGTGGGGTTTTCAATTAATTACAATGGGAGTTGTCCATCTATCTCTAGGCTACACTGAAAAATCTCAGCCTTGATTTAAAACACAGTTTGCCTATTAAATATTATTTCTTTATATTATGATGTTCCCAGAAGCTTTGACCAAGATTGGAAAACCACTGTGCTAGTCATGGAACCATACTTACTTAGCTCTTTAAATTTTGTAGATATAAGAACAAAACACTGTAGATGAACTATTACACAAGCTGTTTATTTATTGTGCCCAAGCCCTGAGAGACTTGTTTTGTTTGGTCTTGTAGTTATTTTGATGCAAAATGTGGAAACAGAGCTAAAAATTAGGTTAAACTGTCAAGGATTCACATAAAGGACAGTTAGGTGCATTCTGTTGTTCATTTGCCCTATTATTTACAACCTCTATGATCATTAGAGTTAACATATACAGTGAAGTTCAACTGATGTACCCTCTTAGGAGGCTACAGCAGCCATAAGTACAGTAAGCTGATAGTTTAGATGTTTCTCATGCTTTAGGTCACAGATTCCCAGACTCAGGCCCATACAAAATGTCAGCTCAAAGAATCCCTCATCTGTTATTTTGGGAAGGTTACATTTTCAATTTCAGCAGGTCAGGTTGAAACTGTACCTCTGAAGGTGTGAGACAAATGATAAGACAGCTGTAAGTAAGAGCTGACTAGGTTTCAACCATCTGAACAGTAGTGCACAGAGAATGCCATGCTGTCATGGAGAGAATCATCAAGGTGTGCTGCTTGAAGTTTATATATTTATGTTGAAAAAGGAAAAACAAACAAACAAACAAAACAAACTTGTTTTGAAATGGAAACAAGTGGATTTTTTTTTAAAAAAGGCCAAAATATCCAAATTCATTTTCATTCACTGAGTTGACTTTAAAAGAAAACACGGCGAAAAGCATGCAGGGTAGGTTCACAAAGTGCTAATTAATACCATGTAAAGGTAAATCATTACAGAAGAGAAATCAGTTGACTATCTGGATTTGCCATGCCAGAAAAATTCAGGGTAAATTGAAATCTGGGTTATTTTAGTCACATGCTGACAATCCTCAAACAAATTTTGGGAAACATTCAAACATATCTACATTTTCTTTTTATTAATGATGATTGCTCATTTCTTACATAAATGCTACCAGAAAACAAGTCCCAAGTCCCAAACATCTGCAAATAGACAATACTCAGGGCAGTGCTTATTTTTATATAAAGTATTCAATGTTTAAATTGAGCAGAGCTTAGAGTTATTACATCTGTTTTGATACACAGGTTTTTACAGCAAACTCAGGTGAGAACACTTAAAACTTAATTCTGTTGTGCTACATCCACAATCTGTGCTTTCATTTGTGACTGGAGAAAACTGTAAGCTGTTTTAAAAACATCAGAAAGAGTGAAAACGTTTTTTTTAAAAATGGCTAGCTAATGATCTCAGCTACATCGGAGTAAGTCTGGAATAACTATGACTTCAATGGAGTTATTTTGGATTTAAACCAGTGTAACAGAATTCAGAGTCTGGCCCAAAGTCTTTTACTACAATCAGTCATCAGCCTGTGTTGTACATCTGTCACAGTATTTCTAGTCATAATAGTGATATAGGGCCCTGTACTTCAGTCATTAGCTGAGCACAAACAGGCTCCATCCTTTACAATGTAGTATTATGCACAGGTCCCTTTGAATCTGTGATTTCACAGCTGTTGTATTTAGGGCATCTATTTCTTGTGACAGTTTTGCAATCAAGTGCTATTTTTGCTACCTGCATCTCCATCTGCCCCCTTTGGTCTAAATGTTGTTAGGTGGGACAGGCATCCTTCATAGCTGGGTGATTTAGCATGAGAAATGCTCCCAGAGAGCTAGGCTTCTGACTGGGATGCTGAGACCAGGTAGGGTGACCAGATGTCCCGATTTTATAGGGACAGTCCCGTTTTTTGGGTCTTTTCCTTATATAGGCTCCTATTACCCCCCACCCCCGTCCCGATTTTTCACATTTGTTGTCTGGTCACCCTAAGACCAGGGTCCTGCACACCACAATCAACCATCCCCAAGGACCTTAGGTTATGTTTATGCTTCCCCTTATCATGGGGCTGGCCAAGGTGTAACCTAGAGCTTCAGGACTGATCGAAGTTGCTCATAGCTGCAACAGCTACTTCCAGCAGTTTCAAACCACTAGAGTGCAGCAGTATTCTGGCGACATCCCCTGTCTCTTAGACATACTCCCAATGATGGCTAAATCACCTGGAGCTTTCCCTTAGAAAGTGCTTAGATTGCACTTTCTTTCTGGGTGCTTTGTTTTAGCAAGCAGGCAGAGTTGGGGATGAGAATCTGCTTCATAACCCTTAAAGATGCTGTGAAATGTCATCTCTAATCTAATCCACCCTAAGTAAAGGAATTGGATGTGTCTTTCTGCAGGACAAAACACATTCTAACATCATATAACCTTTGTGTAGCTTGTTGAAGGGGTAAGGTTGTGAAGGGTTTGACCAGGCCTGGGGAAGAGAACATGTGTGTCTGGAACTAGTAAAGTAACATGAGACTGTTCTTGCAAGATTTTCTGCCCAAGTTTGCAAACAATTGCTTGTGATAGCTTGATTAAGCTTTGTGTAGCATCTAAAACACATCAGGTTTTCCCATTGCTAATTTTTCAAGTTGTGTTTTTTCCTGCAGAGTTCCCCAAGTACCAGTTAATGCAGTAGCAGCCACAACAGTATCAGAAACCATATTGATTTATGTTCTAGAACATGTAGTGTAGGATGATGGCAATAATCATAGCTACTGATTCTCCCCTTAGTGATTTCTTCACTATAAGAAGTCTAAATCTATTTTAATTGCGTGGGGAAAGTATCATGTGCCCTAAAGGAGTTTTGCACTATTGCCAAGACATCACAAGCAGTCACTCATAATACATTACTAGTGTATGTGCTCAGCTATGTGGCATCAGGTATTTTCTCTTAAAGATTACAAATACATTTACATATGTGAAGAACGCTACTTTGCTTAGACTCTGCACTGGGTATTCCTGTGGCAGGAAGGGAAGGGTGCAAGGAATATCCTTCCTAACTCATATACACGGCCTAGCACAATCATGATTCCTCTCAGCACAAGGCTTACCAAGTCTATCACTGTTGCAAAACTGGACTCCTCAAAAGATTAGAGAGGGTCTATGACCCAGCCAGTCTTCCACAAAGTCATCAGGATTGGTACAACACAAGGCAAAAGAAACAGCATAAATTAACCCTTTCCATACTCTCCTAACTTTGGAAGCCCTATTCCTGCCTGCAGTGCAATCCCTTAGAGGCTATTGCTGGGGTAATGTCCACATCATTCCCTACCACGGGTCGTGTCTTAATTCGGAGCACAATTAAGCCCTTATGCTACGTATCTGGGAACTCTGAACACTTAAAAAATAGTATTTGCCTGAGCTATTTGGCTCACCTTCAAAGAACATTATAAGTGTTAGAATAATTATGAAAAGATGCTCAATGTGTCCAGTCTATCTTTTTCTTACCACCCTCACAACCAAATATCTTCATCAGGCCATCATTATATCCCACATTGACTATTGCCTTCTCTGTGGCCTCCCAAAAAAAACACATGTTGCTCCCTTTAGCCACTTTTAAAAAAATCCACCTGCTAAACCATCTTCTTTACCTGCTGATTTGATCATGCTTCTACCCTCTTCAAATCTCTCCTTTGGTTTTCACGTCTGGTATAGCATCAAATTTAAGCTTCTTTGCACAACATTCAGAGTTCTTTATAACTCTTCCTTCCTACTTACCCTCACTTGGCAAGCTTCATGTTGCCTTAGTTCAGGGGTTCTCAAACGGGGGATCAGGACTCCTCAGGGTGTCACGAGATTATTACATGGGGGGTTGTGAGCTGTCAGTTTCCACCCCAAACACCGCTTTGCCTCCAGCATTTATAATGATGTTAAATATATTAAAAAGTGTTTTTAATTTATAAGGGGGGGGGGAGGTCGCACTCAGAGGCTTCCTATGTGAAAGTAGTCACAGTACAAAAGTTTGAGAACTACTGCCCTAGCTCCTTCTGCTCCATGCAACATTGCCATCCTCCATCCCCATGTGTCAGCTTCTTGAATCATCATCTCCATGCCTTCTTCTACATGGTCTCATATGCATGGCATGACTCCAATTACAAGACCCCTACCCTGTCCATGTTTAAGTCCCTCTTAAAGACCTACTTTTGCCATCCTGCCTAGAGTGAATCAAATTGTTTCAGTTGTTAATTACATTGCTTACTACTATTACTGGAAGGCATTCATATACTACAGTGATGAGGGCAGTATAAAACACTCATACAGAATAGCAGTTGACTTGTGTTTTAAAAGAAAATCCATATTGATTTCCTTTCCTCAACCTCTGTCTACCTGTCTGTACATCCTTAGACTCTGAGCTCCTTGGAACAGGGACTGTCCTTTCTTGAATACATTGGGATGCTACCATAAACAAAAATTGATTAATAAATGATAATACAATTTATTCTGAAAAAATCCCCAATCTTGAAACAGTTTATAGACTGGTTCCTAAAAATTATGTCAGGTAACATGGTTTAACCAGCAGGAACCATCATCTTGTGTGGCTGGGGAACATGTTTTAGAAGGGTTTCTGGAAACGACCTGTAAGACTAGCTAAGTTAAAGCCCTAAACAACTTTTGAAAGTTTTTCTCATTTGGCATAGTTTTGCTGCTTGGTTCCAGTCTGTTTCTAAGACCCTAGAAAAGTGTTTCACATTAGGGATAGTTTTGTAATGTAGATAGATCATAAGATCCTAAAAACGGTCATACGGGTCAGACCAAAGGTCCATCTAGTTCAGTATCCTGTCTTCAGACAGTGGCCAATGCCAGGTGCCCCAGAGGGAATGGACAGAACAGGTAATCATCAAGTGATCATTAGAATCTGAATCCTGGTTAGGTTCTCCCCAGCTCTGGCCACAGGCACAGAGAAGCCCAAATTGTCCCCACTCAATGTTTTATTTATTTATTTAATCTAGTTATCTCTTTATCCCATGAGTAAGTGACAGATCTGGTTTCATTCACTCATAGAGTCAGTCACATGTGTTGTGAGTCAAGGGAGCCCAGAAATTGAAAGACAAATGATCAGTAGTACAGAAAGCTTGTACCCCTTTTAGCAGGTCCACACCAAAGGATTCTCAGGGTCTGGTGTGCCTATTGCTTGAGAGCAAGAGTTGTTACAATTACATACTCAAACAAAACTGGTTCTGCACTTTCTAACAGTATTAATAATGTCTTTGAGCACAAACAAATATTTCAGTTTAGCTACTTTACAATTCATTTATTATTTTACATGATCAAAATTTCTAGATTTATTGCCAGAATAAAACATTACCTTGAAAATATTACCAGGGATAATCTAATTCAGAATATGCTGTAAAACTGACGCCTAAATAGATCAAAATTGCCTTTGGGAGCAATTCCATCAGAACAACATTCCAGGTTCAGCCTAAGAAATTTGATTGATTTTGATGAAGCTCTATGATGTTAGATCCTGTGGTTAGACTATAATTGCTACATAAATGTAAAAAGGATTTAAACAGGATTTAAATTGGAATACATTATTTCAATAATTTTTGTATTTTGTTGTCTTTATGCAATTAAATGCACATTTTTAGAAGACAATATGAATTGTTTTGTATAATGAAAACAATAGATTTTAAATTGCAGCATCATGCACTTCCTGAATCTCAGCACATTCCTATTAGCTTTATGGTATATAATTAAAAAATTAACCCCATGATACAGCGTCAAAATTATAGCATCATTATATGTTATGTTTTCTACTATTTGGTAATGTTGGCGTTGCTTAGTAACATCAGTAGACTTGGTATACATTCGACAGAAGTGAGGGTTAGAAGGAAATTCATGCTGCAGAGAAAACCAGGGTATTTTTTAATTTTTGAAAATCTTAGTGATGACATTTACTAAAGGGTCTAATAAATTGGCTGAAAATCATTTTAACTGAGTTGAGTGTGGAGCAGTTAAGGGTCTATTTGAACTCTTATAAAACCTGTTTCTGAGGGAGTTTGTAATTTATCTTGCTTCAGTCTTAAATAAAGCATGATAGGGTCAATTTAACCATAGTAATAACATTATAATTAATAATACTACTTTCCACTTCTGTAGTGCTTTCTGCATGAGAATTTCAAAGCACTTGACATGTATGAATTAACTCACTGCACCCCAGTGAGGTGCAGTAGGTATATCATTCCCATTTTACACAGGGAAATTGAGGCACATGCTTAAATGATTTGATGACTCAGGCTTATGTGACCTGCCCCAGGCTGTAGAGCAAGTCTGTGGCAGAACCAGAACAGAACCCAGGGCTTCTGATTTCAACTGTCACACTGTTACAGGACAATTGCTCCCTCTCTCATGGCAACAGAAGATTTATGTTGAACGTGAGAGAAAAGACTCAGTATCTCAGGCTAACAGCCGATTTTTCTACAACATCTGGCTACGTAGTTAAGTTGGAGAGGCAATAAAATAGTAATATTTGGCTTCAAGCTTTCACAGTCTGTAACACAGCTCTGCAAAAATAGTCCCTTCACTGGGGAATCTGGCAAAAAAAAAGCAGCAGCAAAACCAAACATTTTCGTGGGGGTTGGACTGGGACCAGAGGAAGCAAACTATACTTTGTTCCTCCCTTAACAATTTTCTTGTAAATCAAAAGCCTTTTTTGGAAGTGAACAAATATTATTTCACTGTGAAATTCTGTTACACTAAGGATACCAGCCCATTCCAACACAGGCTACCAAGCAGCCTTAAGATGATAGCTTTCAGACATTACTAAGGGCTCGTCTACACACACAAGTTGTTTCACTTTAGCTATACTGGTATAGTTGAAGTGGTACAACCTTCCTAGCATGGATGCATTTATATGGGTATCAAGGTTCCTTATACCGGTATTGTTTATACCTAGGTATGGAAGGCGAGTAAGCTATACCACCAGAACTATTTTCACACTACAGGTTGTAATTGTATAACTATTTCAGTAAAGAAATCACTCCCCTAATTGAAACAGTTATATCCATACAAAAACTGCATAGACGAGGCCTTACCTGGATTTGAACTGGTGAACTTCCTTTGCCAAGCACCTAGAGGCCCCAGTGAAGATCAGAGCCCCACTGTGCCAGGAACCCCACAACCAAAAACCAGTCCCTGTCCTAAACAACTTGCAGTCTAAGTATGTGACATGAGACATCAGGTGGACACAAGAAACAGACTTGCAGGCTAGGGTTGCCAGGTGTCCGGTTTTCGACTGGAACACCCAATCAAAAAGGGACCCTGGAGGCTCTGGTCAGGGCCGCTGACCGGGCCATTAAAGATCCAGTCAGCTGTGCAGTGGGGCTAAGGCAGATTCCCTGCCTGCCCTGGCTCCACGCGGCTCCCAGAAGCGGCGACACGTTCCTGTGACCTCTAGGGAACTGCAGCCAATGGGCGGTGCCTGCGGGTGGGGCAGCGCACGGAGCCACCTGGCCCCTCCACTTAGGAGCCGCAGGGACATGCTGGCTGCTTCTGGAAGATGCCTGAGGTAAGTGCCGCTTGGAGCCCGCACCCCAAACCGCTCTCACGCCCCAACCCCCTGCCCCAGCCCTGAGCCCCCTCCCGGAGCTCTCCTCTCACACCCCAGCCTCCTGCCCCTGCTCTGAGCCCCTTCCTGCACCCCAAACCCCCCATCCCCACGTCAGAGCCTGCACCCCCAGCCAGAGACCTCATCCCCTGCCGCACCCCAACCTCCTGCCCCAGCCCGGTGAAAATGAGTGAGTGAGTGAGTGAGTGAGGGTGGGGAAGAGCAAGTGATGGGGGGGGGGAAGGAGTGAGTTGGGGGCAGGATCTTGGAGAAGGGGCGTTCAGTTTTCTGCAATCAGAAAGTTGGGAACCCTATTGTGGGCACAAGGTGACAGCGAGACAATTATGATTAGTCTAACAGGCAGTGGTCACAGAACATCAGATGTCTAGCCATTGCCAAGTGTTTCCTAGGCATCGTGGTAGAAGTGAGCGTTCGAGAGACTTGAAGCAAGATAATGTATTAGCTTTGCAGATTTTTATAGGGGCTCCTCTAATGCCTAAGGGTTGGTTTGGGAGAAAGTGCAAAGGAGTCTGCAGGAAAAGTAGCCAGTAACATCTGATATCACTGGCAAGGTCGAGAACCTAGTTCTTAGGGGGAAATAAACCAAAACATTTTCTTGTCTTTAAATTAAAAAACACAACACAAGACACAACACAAGTGTCTGACAAAACTGAAGTGGACAAACTTTGTAGAATGCACAAGTTATCATAGATGCTGGTATGCTAGGTGGTGAAAGTGGGGCTAGTCACATTAGATAATAAATGCAAATCCGTTTTCACTTAAATATTTTTTATCCATTTCAACAAAACAGGCAACCCAATAATCCAATGCATATAAAACCCATTGCTTAGTATAACTAAATATGAATTTATTCAAATCCAATAAAGGGAGGAATAAATCTTTTAATTCTTAGCAATGAGATGTAGAAGTAATGGGACCATCCAAAGTCATCACTGCAATGCCTTAATCTCTCTCTGTAGAATAATTTGAGAAACTTCTTAAGTAGTCAGCATGTGTGCAATTGTTACAGCAAAGAGTGCCTATCTTTGGTTGATTCCTTCCATTTTTAAATTCAGCTACTCTTATGTGCATAGCTCAGAGATGTCCAGTCCAGTCATTGAAGAGGAATGAAAGGCAGCATTAAAGAAATAGATTCTTAGTGTGAAAAAGCAAATGCTTTATAGAAAGAAAGAAAGAAAGAAAGAAAGAAAGAAAGAAAGAAAGAAAGAAAGAAAGAAAGAAAGAAAGAAAGAATCACAATGCTTCTAGTCAACCTTTCCCAAAATTTTCCAAATCAAAAAAGTTAAGTAAACTTTAACTCCAGTGAAACCAATGGAATTACTGCAGATTTATACTGACAAAACTGAAATCTGAATTTGGTCCATGCTCTTCAGTTTTAATTACTGTAAATTTTTGTCTTAATAGTTTCACTGAGACTTGAATTCAGACACAATTTAAATGGAGTAGAAACTTTCACCAGGTTTTATATCACAACCCTATGTGCAATTGCAAATATCACATGATTTCAGTGCAAATCCATAAACTGCCCCAATTATGCTGAAAAGTGCATCCAAGTTCAAACTTTTCTAAGAATATGGCTTGAGGTTTCAAATTTACACTAGAACACCAAACCAGATGTCTCTCACTTGGTTTTGGGTTCTGTTGTGGAAGGTTTTTTGTTTTTTAATAGTTCTGATGAGAAAGCCTTAATGCTAGCATAACCGAGTTAAGATGCCTGGGTTGGAATCTTAGACTGCTGACTGCTAAAAGAGAGTATGCACACTGTACAGTGATAAGATTATCATTAAAATTACAGTGTCTAATTAACACTTAATTTTAAGCCAACTTTAGTTTCCAAAAACATATTCAAAATATACCTTACAAAAACACCTGGGACTTGGGTCCAAGAACCCGGGCTGAAGCCTGAGCCCAAACATCTACACCACAATTAAACAGCCCCTTAGCCTAAGTCAACTGGCACGGGCCCAGCCTCAGGCTTTTAATTGCAGTGTAGACATACCCTCAGCTCCTAAGTCCTGTTTTCAAAAGCAGTTAAGCAACTGATAGAACTTAAACTCCTTAAATGACATAAGTGCTTTTTGAAAATTTTACCCCTAAAATAAGTAGTTATACCTTAAGTGAATCAAATTAAAATCCTATAAAAACAATAACAAACATATCACAAGGAGAAAAATATGAAATGGGATTAGCTCAAGTGCTGCAGGCTTGAAGTAGTAATAGCAAACACCAAATACATGGTTTCCAACATCAGCACCCCCACTATAAAAGTTGTTCCAGCACCCCTGAAGTATGTTTAGATTTTAAGATACAAATCCTCTTGCTTTACTTGGGCAAGATTCCCATTGGCTCACTCAGAGTTTTCCCCAAATAAAGGCAATGAATAGGCCCTAGAAGGAAAATCAGTAGAGTTGCTGGCTTTCTTTTTTGGCTTAGTGAAAATTAAATGCCCAGTATGACAGTTATGGGTTTTGCTGAAGCAGAGGAAAAAGTATTACAGGGATGTAATTCTGTAAGAACTATTTGTGCTCACTGATACAACCAGCTGTGTACTCACCCACATTATTAAAAATAAACATAGCAGGATATGTGTAGGCAAAGAAAGTTTTAGGAATGGAGAGTAAGTAGCAGGACAGAGCAATAAATGCTGCAGAGTAATTTGAGCAGTGACAGGAAGTGGACTGGTAAAATAAAAGAATAACATGGAAGCTCTAAAGAGAGCCTCAAATCAGAGTTACAGTAAGAAATACATGAAGGAGCTAGACAGGTGAAGCTGAAGTCAGTGCTGCAACATTCTAAGCAGAGCATAATTTCTTTGGAAGAACAACATGTGAGAATGACACATGTTGCTGTTGCTTTTTACAGATTCAGACTAACACAGCTACCCCTCTGATATGTGAGAATGAGAAAATGGTCAATATTATCAACTTTTTAAACCCAACTAGTCCATGAAGCTAAAAAGAGGGACAGAGTACTCATACCAGCACATCCTTCTGAGCATGAAAGAACGGGTAACTATGGCCAAGATCCTCAAAGTATATAGGCACCTAGCTTCCACTGAAATCAATGAGAGTTAGGTGCCTTAATACTTCTGAGGATCTGGGCCTATAATCCCATGTGTTTGCTCAATATCCCATCCCCATCTTAATCATAATGCTACTCCCATTCAATTCAATGGGAAAACCCATTGATCTGAAATGGTGCAGACTCAAGTCCTTAACTCCCATCAATGCTGATAGGACCTTTGAGAATCAGACCCAAAAGGGAAGTAGCATTTGTATGGTACAAGTACGGTACTTTCTATCATAGATTTCATTGCTTTTTTCCAAACTATGTCATGGCGGAGATTTATCATAATTCTGAGGTTATTCTTGTTTCCATGTGCACTCAAAAACTAGACAGATAGAAATGGATGGGAAAAAGCCTTATATGCATGATTTTTGGAATTCCTATTCCCTCAGTATCAATGTCAGTTGTGGAATGTATGAAAGCACTGACCAGGAAAAAAGGGCTCGTACTACTTGCTAACAGGAGTAATTCTCTAACTTTGGACCTGAAGCTGCTTTCCTGGACACCCACAATACTGTCACTCAGTTTGGGTTATGCAAGGAATACAGGACAAGGTGAGTACTGAGGACTGCAGATCCCTGTGATATTCAGAGTAACAGACAGAGGTAGCAGATGGTCACACCATTGCCAATGTTAATAATCTTGACTACAACTGCACATCATCAATTTCATTTTATTTAAATTAGAACATGTGTGTTCTTAAATTAAGGGGTGATGGGGGGAAGCATTAATAAAACATTTTCTTAAATGATGCATTTCCAATAAATATGGTATAAAAGAACCCACTAAAATGCTTATCAGGAGCCATAAGCCATCTTAACACCTCTCCCGAGAATGAAAAAAAGTCAAAAGGTAAATATTTAAACACAAATTATTGGACATAATATATATTTAACCCAGAGCAGGGTGAAGAAGTAAACATTTACAAGTTCTAACATTAGCAGTGAATTTATTTGGTTGGATCTTTTGTTAATGAGGCCGCATTTCCATAACACCCCACAATCACCAACTTCCAGAAATAAAAAAGAAAATAGCTATTTCGTGGCTACAGATAGGAGCTGCAAAGTAATTGCAATTGGTTGCAGGCTTCCCTCTTACCAGGTACACAGACTATAATGAATTTAAAAAAAGCTATGGAAGGTTAGCATAAACTATAAATACATTAAACAGCTGGCAGGTGATGTTAGCAGATTGGAGTTTTAAAAAGTTTACTTCCCTGAGACTAGAATTACCTTGTTCTAATAATGTAAGATGCAAAATTGCCTGATGATATTATAACTGCAAATTATATATATATATAATATATACACACATACACACACTGCAATAGGTTTCTGGGCTAAGCGTATCTTTTATAACTTAGTCATTTTTATATCACTATGGTATTTTGAAGATGAAAAACAAAATCTTCCATGTATGTGTTGTTGTTTTCTAGTCTTGGTAAATTCCATTAATGTGCTTAATTCCACATAACCATGCAAGTTCAAAACATGTCTTCACTGCCTCTAAGTGCGGATAAAAAAAATCTCTTAATATGCTATAGCCTGTGGTCAGACTAATACAAACTGACAAGGTCAGTTTGAAATGTTGGTCTAAACCAGCATGGGCATATTTCAAGTAGAATTATAGTCTTGTTTAAGTTTACACCTGTAACTGTCAATTATACTTCAGGACGAATGCTTTAGTTAAGCAATAAAACATGATAGGCAATGCTTTCAGCAAAATAGTAGTACACATCAAGTGCAGGATGTGACCATGTTCAGCTACACACTGGCTGTGGTTTTAGGGCCCAGTCCTGCAGTTCTCACACAGGAAACCTCCCACTGAGTAAAGATTGCAGGATCAGGTCATTCTACCAGTGGCATGATTAATTATATTCATCCACCCTCATTCTGAATGAATACAAAGGACACTCTGACATTCCCCAATTTTGGGGGAGAAAAGATATCATGTAGGAATCATGTGATATACTCTGCAAATCAGAGTATAAATAATTATTAGAATCACAAAAGGGTGTCAGTCACTGATGGCTTACAAGAAGAGACCAGCTGGGCTCCACAGAACTACAGGACACCAAGAACCCAATGGGCCTCCCCAAACCTTCCCAAACCTATGAAACTGAAGACCTCCAAGGTTTTCCACAGTAGAGCACAAACTTTCACTGCTCCAAACTGCTGGGAATCCTGACACATCAATGGGCAAAGGTTCAGAGAGGTTTTTGGAAGGGAGATCCTGGACTTTCCAGAAATGGGGAGGAGTTGGCTGTAGGCAGGGCTGGGTAGAATGGAATAAACACTTCTACTAGGGCAATTAAAAAAATAATTGAGTAGAAACTTGTAAGAAAATAATTGCTTGTTAATGTTTCTACCTCTTGACTTTGTATGCCATGTGCTTTCAGCAATAAAAAGCTAATTTACAGATTTATAGTTGAAATCACAGTCTCAGGACAATTGCTTTCCTTTCCTTTCCATCTAATATTGATCACAATTTACCCAGTCCTGTTGGCCTAGTTCCAGCATTGCAACCAGAACTCAGTGTGGAGAGTAGGAAGGGGCAAATCAAATAATTAATGTGTTAAGTAAATATGAATCAGCCATATTAACTGAACCAAGTACTTCAGAATATGGCTAATATTTGTGTGAGTAGTATCCAAGAGCAGCAGACACAAACAGCAGATAGCACTCCTAGTTCTGCCTGGCTCAGCCCAGCCAACAGTTCCCATTTGAGCTGACATTGGCTGGACAATCTCTCTTCCCTGGCCTCCTTCCCCTGGAAGCTCCCTTCCCTAAGGACTTTGGGAGTAAAGATCATCCAGTGCTTAGGAGGGGCATGAAGGAAAAGAAGCAGGTCAGGCCAGGCTGGACTCTTTCTTCCCTCCACACAAACTATCTCATCCTCTCAACAGGTTCCAAGCATCCCAGTGCCAACACAATACCTCTCTCTCTCTGACACACACACACACACACACACACACACACACACACACACACACACACACACACACACAACCTCTTTAGTTATCTTCTTAGGGGATGCTGGATGCCTTGATGCTCTTCACCCTTACTCTGTTTGGCAGCTATCTGCCCTCCTTTTAACTCCTAATACTGTGGTACTCTCACCCACCCTGCATCTTTGGGTTGGCAAGGTAGGCTGCTTTCCCCAATCCACTAGGTAAGTATTTTTAGATACTCGTAGCAAGACCTATATAATCACTACTGGATCCAGCTGCTATCTTTGCCCCTTTATACCCCATCTCATTAGTCCATAGAGTGCATCAGTGCAATCTGGGACATCTCTCAGGTATAAAGTTGAGAGTCAGTAGCAACAAATTCCTAGGTCCTGCTGCTGAAAATGGAGAACCATTGGATGCTCTCAATTAGAGATTTTTCCTTTGTTTGTTGACATCTGTGCTCTCTTTGGAACCCAACAAGATGAGTCAACATCATATCCTTGGTGTAACCCATCCTCAATATATGGCAACTGATGGATGGCGCATTTCTTGCCTTGTACAAGTCAAGGGAGTATGAACTCCATGGAATTACTGTGGATTTGGCTCCTGAACTGGACTTGAAGCCCCACAGAGGCTGTGCTGATTGGATTTTTGTGTAGCACTGGCCCATCAGTCAGTTGTCAGTTTTAACTGAATAAGATGAAGGAGATGCTGATACATACCTTGTAGACTAGTGTGAGCTAACAGACAAGAGAATACACAGGACTTTTCAAACTTTAAAGAAAAAAAGATCAATATTTCAGATGCTCGGCTGTATTCAGAAAACAGCTGTACTGCTGGAAAAAATAAAGTAAGTTAAACATAAAAACCAGAGGCTTTGATGCAGCATCTTTTTCCAGAAATATTTTGCATTATTGCTGCTCCCTCTATTTCTTTTAAAAGTCCTAGCAGATTAATTCATTTATCTGGTTAATTACAATGTTATGCATATATAAGAAAAAAAAGATAGCAAGGAACACCTCATGATAGAATGTAATGTCATATTTGTGCAGGATAAATATGTCTCACGTATTGTAAGACACGACGCTGAAGACAAAGTGTCCCTACCATCAAAGTTATACAGTCACATAATCAGTTAAAAAAATCCTAAAATGATTTTTATAAGATTTCTAGGTTGTATCTTAGTACAAATTATTTCACAGGCTTTAAGGCACTCAAACATCCTAAATCCTGCAACACCTTTAAGTATATTGGCTACTTCAAGTATTCTTGAAGTATGTATACACAGGTTCATACATTATTTTAGACAGCATAGGTAGTGACACAAATAATTAAGGCTGCCTGACACTTCCTACTATAAGACCCTGTTTTCAGTTGCTCATAACTTTGCCAAACTTTAACTGTTCATGCTGAAGTTTTCCATGCTCGGTGTCTGCTTTAGGCTGAATTTTTGGGTAAGTTTAAGCAAAAATAGTTTAATAGTTTTTCAGAAGACTAAAGAAATATATTGGTTTTGCCCATGTTGATGTTTTGCCATGTTCATGAATTGGTGGTGGTATTATTTAGAAGCTCTAGCACCTCTCTGGTTTGGCGCAGGGACTTAAAATTTGGTAGGGGGGTTGCCCTGGCATCAGGGATGTGTCTATTGCCATCCCTGTGAAATACTGTCCACATATGGCCAAGATATGAGAGCCTTTGAACTCTCACAGACAGATCATGTATGCTCAGTAGGGAGTTGCTAGGTTTTGGTAGAGAAATTCTGTCTGCACGGGTATGGCCCTACAGAGCTCCCACATGTGACTGCACTGCTCATGTAGCATCCCCACACAAGTATCAGGGGGTAGCCGTGTTAGTCTGTATCTACAAAAACAACAAGGAGTCTGGTGGCACCTTAAAGACTAACAGATTTATTTGGGCATAAGCTTTCATGGGTAAAAACCTCACTTCTTCAGATGTATCCGAAGAAGTGAGGTTTTTAGTGAGGTTTTTACCCACGAAAACTTATGCCCAAATAAATCTGTTAGTCTTTAAGGTGCCACCATCCCCACACAGTGACTCGTATGCTCCATCTTGGGTCTGGGCAGGATTTCTCTCTGTGGGCTACTGTGGCTCCAGGCACCAGAACTGAGGGCAGGGAGACTCTCTCTCTTGCATTCTCAATGCTGTCCCTGCTGATGCCCAGGCAGTGAGGAGAAGAAGATTGCAGCCTGATTTAGAATACAGGGCAGTGAGGGGGATAGGGAGAGAGCCAGAGGGGATGCGGGCAAAAGGAAAACAGTGGGTGACAGTAGCGGTGGCAGCAGAGGGGAAGAAAGATGTGGCAGGGAGGTTTAATAGGAGCAGAGGAAGGAATGAGGCAGGAGCAGGGATGTTGGGGGCAGAGAGAGGCCTGGAGGGGGCAAGAGGTTAGATTTGACACTTGACACACTCCCCTCCAGGTCCTGGAATTAAACTGAGGAGTCTCACTCCTGAGTGTCAACATTCCTCTGTGAGTAAACAGCTAACAAAGTGTATGTCTGATACCCCTCTGCTATCTGGTCCACATACTCAGCCTGCTACTACTACTATCCACATACTCAGTCTACTCCACTCTCTCAAGTGGCAGAGGGCTGTGCCATGGATCTAGAGGTCCAAACCCTGCTGATGACCCAAGCTGGTGATCATGGTTCAACATGGTGGAATTTCTATTTTTTCAGTTTTTGTAGAAAAGTAAGAAATTTACATTAAAGAAATGGTAAGAGAATGTTAAGGTTGCAAGGTCAATGACTCAAAAGTTAGGAAGTGTCAAAATTAAGGTTGCCTGTGCAATGTTAACACGTACCCCATATGCAAGTACATTATGAATAGTCTTTAATTACATGATCACATTTTGTTTTGTTTCTTTTACACAGGGCCCCTATCACAAAACAGGATAAAGCACCATCTTTCCATGGACATATTATCTTGAGGCTAGAGCAGGGGGTCGGCAACCTTTCAGAAGTGATGTGCTGAGTCTTCATTTATTCACTCTAATTTAAGGTTTCAGGTGCCAGTAATACATTTTAAAGTTTTTAGAAGGTCTCTTTCTATAAGTCTATAATATATAACTAAACTATTGTTGTATATAAAGTAAATAAGGTTTTAAAAAATGTTTAAGAAGCTTCATTTAAAATTAAATTAAAATGCAGAGCCCCCTGACCGGTGGCCAGGATCCGGGCACTGTGAGTGCCACTGAAAATCAGCTCGTGTGCCGCCTTCGACACGCGTGCCATAGGTTGCCTACCCCGGGCTAGAGGATGTAGCTCAATGGTTCTGAACAGGGAAAACAGATTTTTTTCTTAACTTGAAATTTATTTGCTTGTGTTGCTTTATCAAACCAGATTATTACAGTAAGGTTACCAACCTAGCATTTACACTGAAATGGGGGTGAGGGCATTAGCCATCACTCAATAACACTAATAAGAGCCCAATTAATTCATTTGGAGTTAGGCGTGCCTACTTAAATTCCTGTTCTATCATGCTCTGTGACAGACGTTGCAGCCAACTCCTTGCTTTTCTCATCATGCAGTTTAACTACAGGGACTTCGGCACACATGTTTGGGGAAGCAGGGTTTTCCCTTTGGGTACCTCTACATAGCAATTAAACACCTGCAGCTGGCTTGGGTTAGCGGTCTTGAGCTCACGGGCCCTGGACTGCAGGGTGTAAAATTGCGGTGTAGATTTTTGGGCTTTGGGACTCCATGAGAGGGAAAGGTCCCAGAGCCCAGGCTCCAGTCTGAGCCTGCATGTCAACACAGCAGTCTTTAACCTCACAGCCCAAGCCCCATGTTCCCGAGTCAGCTGATAAAGGCCACCTGTGGCTGTGCCTGAGGTCTTTAATTCCAATGTAGATATTCAGTTCGATTTGCAGCATGTATTGAAAGATGGACCAGCGTGATAGCCTAGGACTTGGGAGAGACAGATTGCCTGCTCCATCGCATATTTCCTGTGTGGTTTTGGGCAAATCACTTAGTCCCTCGGTGCCTCAATTTCCCATCTATAAAACAGGGATAATAGCACTGGGTGTTGTGAGATGCTCAGTTGCTATAACGTCTGAGGCCCATATAAGTAAGTATCTAAGGTAATAAAAGTTATCTAACTACCATGCAAGCCAGATGTAGTTTGTAGTCTTAAATTAGATTATATAAAATGGTCAGAATA
Source organism: Trachemys scripta elegans (assembly GCF_013100865.1). Taxonomy (NCBI): domain Eukaryota; kingdom Metazoa; phylum Chordata; order Testudines; family Emydidae; genus Trachemys; species Trachemys scripta. The sequence continues at coordinate 96,817,760 of NC_048304.1, read as the reverse complement.
GTAAAATGATCAGAATAGTAACTGACCTCTGGAATTACTTGAAAAAATAGTTTTATTTCAAAAGGCTATCATCAGCTTGATCTAGAGAATTACACTCTAAACAGTTAAAGTAATTTCAGGTACTATTTTTGTCTCTGAATCCCCGCTAAATATTGTGGTATTACAATCACATTTTCCTATTTATTTCTTTTAAACCCACACAACAAGAGGAAGATGACTGATCTTTTCCTCAGGAGAAACAGTGGGACCAAGTATATATCAAGCATTGGCAAATGCACAGTGCAGAAACAAATATGAAGTAAAAAAGAAAGAGGGAAGGAAAGAAATTTGGATAGAAGTCAGAGTTTTAAATTTGAGGAAAGGAAGTCACTGAAGTATAACAAATCACTAAAGTATAACAAGGAGTTTAACAAGAAGATCTAAAATCACTGAAGTATAACAAAGAGTCCGGTGGCACCTTAAAGACTAACAGATTTTCACCGCAGAACTGTATTGTGTTCGTGGGGATGGTGGGACAGAAAGAGAGTCCCCGAGATAGGACAGACTCTTCTGCTGGGCTAAGTGTGTGGTTGGAAAGATTGACAATGTTGTTAGATGAGTTGAGGGTACCACTGTTGTAGCCCCCTGTGGCAGGTAAGAGTTTAGATAGCTTACTGTCCTTTTTCCTCTGTAGAGAAGTGAAGTGTGCATTGTAAATGACTTGTCTCATTTTTGTAAAGTCCAGACACGTGGAAGTTTGTGTGGAAGCTTGGTATTGTATGAAAGTCTCCAGTTCTGAGAGCTCATTCTTGATCTTCTCCTGTCTGCTGTACAGGATGCTGATCAGGTGGTTCCTCAGTTTCTTTGTTAGAATGAAAGTTACAGATGCAGGCATTATATACTGACACATGGAGATGGACTACAAGCTGTCAGGAACAGTATCCCTGATGAGGCCTGGTGGCTGAGCTTTGTGACTTTGTCCTCACCCACAACCACTTCAGATTTGGGGACAACTTATACCTTCAAGTCAGTGGCACTGCTATGGGTACCCGCATGGCCCCACAGTATGCCAACATTTTTATGGCTGACTTAGAACAACGCTTCCTCAGCTCTCGTCCCCTAGTGCCCCTCCTCTACTTGCACTACATTGATGACATCTTCATCATATGGACCCACGGAAAGGAGGCCCTTGAAGAATTCCACCTGGACTTCAACAATTTCCACCCCACCATCAACCTCAGCCTGGACTAGTCCACACAAGAGATCCACTTCCTGGACACTACAGTGCAAATAAGTGATGGTCACATAAACACCACCCTATACCGGAAACCTACTGACCGCTATACGTACCTACATGCCTCCAGCTTCCATCCAAGACACATCACACGATCCATTGTCTACAGCCAAGCCCTAAGATCCAACCGAATTTGCTCCAACCCCTCAGACAGAGACAAACACCTACAAGATCTTTATCAAGCATTTGTAAAACTACAATACCCACCTGGGGAAGTGAGGAAACAGATTGACAGAGCAAGACGGATACCCAGAAATCACCTACTACAGGACGGGCCCAACAAGGACAATAACAGAACACCACTGGCCATCACATACAGCCCCCAGCTAAAATCTCTCCAGCGCACTTTCCACTATCTACAACCTATCCTGGAAAATGATCCCTCACTCTCACAGACCTTGGGAGGCAGGCCAGTCCTCGCTTACAGACAACCCCCCAACCTGAAGCAAATACTCACCAGCAACTACATACCACACCACAGAAACACCAACCCAGGAACCAATCCCTGTAACAAACCTTGTTGCCTACTCTGTCCCCATATCTACTCTGGCGACACCATCAGAGGACCCAGCCACATCAGCCACACCATCAAGGGCTCATTCACCTGCACATCTACTAATGTTATATATGCCATCATGTGCCAGCAATGCCCCTCTGCCATGTACATTGGCCAAACCGGACAGTCCCTCCGCAAAAGAATAAATGGACACAAATCGGACATCAGGAATGGTAACATACACAAGCCAGTAAGTGAACACTTCAATCTCCCTGGTCATTCTATTACAGATTTAAAAGTCACTGTCATTGAACAAAAAAACTTCAGAAACAGACTTCAAAGAGAAACAGCAGAACTAAAATTCATTTGCAAATTTAACACCATTAATCTGGGCTTGAATAGGGACTGGGAGTGGCTGGCTCACTACAGAAGCAGCTTTTCCTCTCCTGGAATTGACACCTCCTCATCTATTATTGGGAGTGGACTACATCCTCTCTGATTGAATTGGCCCTGTCAACACTGGATCTCCACTTGCGAAGTAACTCCCTGCTCTCCATGTGCCAGTATATAATGCCTGCATCTGTAACTTTCATTCTATGCATCCGAAGAAGTGAGGTTTTTACCCACGAAAGCTTATGCCCAAATAAATCTGTTAGTCTTTAAGGTGCCACATGACTCCTTGTTGTTTTTGCAGATACAGACTAACACGGCTACCCCCTGACACTGAAGTATGTTTGCTTTTGCTGCATTTAGAATTTTAAATTTTGTTTAACACAATTGGCATCTGGGCTATTTTTCATGCCAAAGTTCAGCCACGTTTGAATTAAAATATCGGCATTCCAAACCCCTCCAAAGCAGTTTTATTAATGGAGACATTGATGGACCAGTAGCTGTAGCAACACTGCTGGATGCCAAATAATTAGAGCTTGTAAAGTCTGGGCTTTGACAAACCTTTCTGCTGACTCTTACTTCTCAACTTTTGGGGGTAGGTGGGGGGGTGGGAAGGGGAAGAGTATGGTATTAAACTGTGAATTAGGTAAGAGAGCGCAAATACTCTTAGTTTCACACTACATCTACATCTTGTTATTTAGGAGAAATTTCTCTATCACATATTCAGGGTGCAGTTACTTGTTTTGCTTGTTATTGAATTTGATGGGGGTTGAGCACATGTATGCAATATGATATACCTTTTACATTTAAATGCTCTGCAAGCTAAAAACAGAATTAAATCAGAATTAACTGATTTTCCTGTGGATTACATTTGACTTTTTTTTTAAATGTTATAGTTTTAAACAAAGGATTAAGAGTAAACCAAAGCATATTTGATGAGAAACCTCCAAATTATCCAATGATGGTTTTAGTTTCCCACTTGAGGTACATGCATATATAGAGAGGAAAGGTTCCCTTCACCCCAATGTGAATCAAAAGTGGCAAAGAATACACCTATACCCATAAATGGCAAAGAATACATGTTTGATATCCAGGTGATGTAAAATATAGCTCCATCCCTGGGTCCTTTTAAATGATAAATTGACTGCACCTTGCATAGGGCAGAAAAAAGTGGTGGGAAATGTTACCTTTTTCCACTGGATTTTTATACATTTCTGTGAAGGAAAAAAAATAGAATTTAGGAAAACTCTTTCTGAGCTCAGATCCTGCAAATATTTAAGTACATGCTTAACTTTAAGCATATAAATAGTCCATTGAAGTCAATGGTATGCATATATGCTTAAACTAAGCATGTACAAAAATGTTTGCAGACTCAACACATAGTGAGCAAGCTTTCCTTTAAAAATAAATCCAAGATTTTAAACTGGGATTTTCAAGTGTCTGAGGGAGGTAGGAAGCCAAGTTGAATTTACTTTCAATGGCAATTAGGTGTATAACTCACTTAGGTTCCTTTAAAAATCCCACCCTAAGTCCTCTGGACTATATCCAAGAGCCAAGGTATTCTCTTGTAAGACAAAATAATGAGCTGAGTCCTAGGAAGAAAGCAGGTAACTGTCGGAGCTTAATTTCTCCTTGGTGGTTTTTTGATAATTTGAGAGCAAGGATGGTGACCTTGCTAACTGATACTCTGAATACGCTTGGAGGTCACTGAAATCTGGAAGCAGCCTCTGAAGTATGCTATTGTCTATCACTAACTTCCTGGCAATACCGGGGGATTGTAAATGAAATGATGACTTGGGTGTTACTAGTACATTTTGCCTTGTGCCAAACATGTTTATGTTCGTAAACTGAAGGTTTCTCAATAGCTGAACACGAAGTGTTTAATATGTGTTCTATAATTTATAAGCACTAAGGCCCAGATCCTGAAAGGTATGTGAAGTGGGTTGGGTTAGACCTCATCTAAACTATTGACCTCCACCCCTCTTAAACCAACAGTGAGAACAAGCTTAAACAAACAAAGTATGTGACCCCATACAAGAATTTGGACTTTATGCTCCATATTGTCTGTATGCGTACACACATATATCAGAGACAGAAACAGAGACACAGCCAGGCAGGCAGCCTAGAAGCACAGTAACATGGCCCTGTGACAAAGGAAAGAGAAAAAGCTTTTGGGGGTGGAAAGTGTTGGCTGGAAAGACAGGCTTGGAATGGTGAACAAAGCAACAGTCTCCTACTATTTGATTCCTACAGTGTTCAGAGGAACAGAACCTTGTATATTCCTGATAAATAAACAAGATTGCATCAAAGAAAGTACCTGATTCCATCGTCAATTTCTACACCAACTGCAACGAAGCACCTTTGACTAACTGCTTGGGTAAAAAGGGGTAATAAGTATTTAGGCACTTGAAGTCCATTGAAATCAATGGGTATTAGGGGCCTAAATTTCTTTGGGGATTTGGGCCTAAGCCTTTTTAGGGGAAAATTACCTGCAACATCATGCCTGGTCAGGTCAGGTCAGGTCAGGATTTAAAACCTGCTACCATTATGACCTTAAGCGGTACAACCTGTATTGGTCAATGACGAGTGCTGGGTGGCAGTTAATTAACCCAGAAACCTCAGGAAGTGCCAATGGCTTTGGGCTGATGAGCACCTGAGGAGGGTAGTGGAATCCTTGCTGGAGGAAACACCATCAAAGGATGGATGAGCAAATTCACTCAGTGTTTTTGCCAATGACACCCATGCAGGACAGATTAGGTCCTTCAGCTGTGGCTGATAACCAATCTCGGAGTGGAGCTCCAAAAGGCAGGCAGACGGAAGATCTCCTTTGCTCTGGCAACTCCTGTAGCATAGCTGGTTCCAAATGTATCAACTCCCATCCTTCCTTTAGTCCAAATCAGTAAAGTCAAGAGGGGAATGCTGACACATGGGCAAAGCAGTGCCTCCATATCAACTGCCCAGGCTATTGCAGCCACATCACATGGAGAGGACACTCCATCCTTGCTGGCAACATGGACACAACACGGAAGGTGGAAGCTACGGGTTATAAGTTCTCACTTATTTGGAGTAGAGGAGGGCACCATGGGTCACCTTCGACAGTGGGAGGAATCACTGTGTTCCATGGGTCAATGGCCACCCACCACAAAGACGGGTAGCTCCCAGACAATTTGGTGCTGACCAGCCTCATGAGATACGTGGGGCTAGACAAAAAGTTGAATGGCAGACGAAACGTTGCACCTGGCAAAAATAAGAAACCAAGAACTTTCTGGCTTGGCAGCTGGAATGTCAGGACTGACAGACTATGACGACCTATAATACACAAGCAGCATATGGAAGTCAGCTTTGATAGACTGTGAGCTATACAAACTCAATGTTGACATTGCAGCATTTCAGGAAACAAGATTTGCAGTTGCTGGTTCTGTCCAAGAGGCCAATTACACCTTCTTTTGGCAAGGTAAAAGCAGCTAAGAAAATCATCTGCACGGTGTTGGTTTTGCTGTGAGAAACAAGTGGATAAAACTCCTAGAAACACCCATTGGGAAGGCAGAGCGTATCATCTCACTAATCTTCAGACGACCATTGGCTCTGTGAACATCATTAGTGCCTATGCACCAACACTCAAATCTAGCCCCGAGGAGAAGGATACATTTTATGACTCTTTGCATCAAGGTGTCAAAAGAATACCAGCCACTGAGCAACTTTTCCTCCTTGGTGACTTTAATGCAAGAGTCAGTGCAGACAACAACTCATAGCCAGGTTGCCTAGGATATTTGGCATTGGCAAGATGAATGAGAACGGCCAATGACTTCTTGAATTCTGCGCCCCAAATCAAAAGTACATTGCCAATTCACATTTTACAGGAAAAGATCGCCACAAAGTGTCATGGCGACATCCACGAGCAGGCCACAGGCACCAATTAGACCTTGTTGTCGCAGCCCTATGCTCTGTCATGGCGTCTGGATGGCCAATTGTCGGTCAGAAGGTCACATCGGTGTCGTGTACAGCACCCTGGTGCCGTGTGCAGGGCCTTAGTGTCGTGTGCAACACACTGGGGCCGTGTGACCATTCTTGAACCTTCCACCTGGTCAATTGTGGGTCACATTGGTACTGTGTGCTACAATTCCAGCGTGCCGTGTGCATAAGCTTAGCGTGCCGGGTGCAGTATCTGTTTACGTAGAGGGCACCAGCTTGGAGCCTGGTTGGTGTAGGAGAGGGGAACCAATTAGCACAAGCAAGGGTCTTCGAATAAAACTATGTCCCTCGCCTAAATCAGCAGGAGTGTCCGCGTGTTAGCTGGAAGGCCTGATCACCCTTTCAGCCAGGATCTCCTCCGGATTTAGCCGGCTTGTGTCGTGTCATCTCGGGTTACATCTCGTCATGTCCCTGGTGTCTGTACTGCTGGTCAGCTGCGCCTGGAATGTGGTATGTACATATTAATTTTTGTAGATATTCGGTTTGTTAGGCCTTTTTTCTTTATTACTTGGAACCAAATCTCATGTATAGCGTATAGAGGACAAATTGTTACAGGTTACTCAGTTTTGTATGTTTGTTCTGGTTTGTCAGTAAACCGTTGGCTGTAAATTATCTGATTCCTTGTTGTTAAGTGTACATAGACTGTTTTATATTACTGCTCTGGTGATATTTTGGTTGGTTACTTGTTCCTATTTCAATTGAATTTGTACTGTTAGTTGGTACAGGTGCTCCTCCCCAGCCCAAGTTGTAATTCATCCCCCATTAATAAACAGCTACCTGTTTTGAATTACAATCTGCCTCTGTCTCAATTTTCCTCTTCCACTCAAATCCTCATTCGAACCTGTATTGGTCTCGGACACTTGTTATCGTCAGGAGGAAAGACCTACCCTTAGTGCAGAACACTTGCACATTCCACACTGCTGATTGCGACCACTCCTTGATTATTAGCAAAGTGAAGATTACAGGCAAGAAACTATATAGAGCAAAACCTAGGAACAAACCCAAAATCAATGCTATTAACACCAAAAAGAGGAAATGCCAGGAGTTTGTGAAGGCTTTTGAACTTAGCATGCATGGGAAGTCATTACCAGAGAAGGCAGAGGAATTTGGGGATTATTTGAGAACAACAATCCATGAACCAGCTTTAGCTACATTTTGGGAAAAGAGACCATCAAAATAGGACTGGTTTGAAGAAAATGAAGCGGAACTATTACCTCTCATCAACATTAAGAACACAGCCTATCTGGAACACAACAAGAAGCCAACAGAGAGCACCTCAGAGAGACTTCAACATGCAAAAACCGAGATACAGTGAGGAAGCAGATGCTGTGCAAATCATTACTGGATCAAGCTCTGTGAAGAGATACAGACAGCCTCAGACACAGGAAACCTCAAAGTCATGTGTGATGGCCTGAAGAAAGCTTTAGCTCCCACTGTCAACAAGGTTGCCCCTCTCAAATCGCACAGCGGTGAAATCATTACAGTTAAAAGTAAGCAGTTGACAATTTGTGTTGAACACTATTTAGAGCTATACGCACAAGAAAGAAACATCACCAGCGAATCACTGGACCAAATACCAACTCTACAGGTAATGCCAGAGTTAGATGTGGAGCCCACTGTAGAAGAGCTAAGCAAGGCCATTGATTTGCTATCAAGTGGCAAGGCTCCTGGAAAAGATGGCATCCCAGCAGAAAGCCTCCAGTGCGGGAAAGACAGCCTATTACCATATCTTCATCAGGTGCTACTTAAGTGCTGGAAAGAGGGTAAGGTACCACAAGAGATGTGCGATGCAAACATCATTACTTTGTATAAAATAAAGGTCCAAAGGGCGACTGCAACAACTACAGGGGTATCTCGCTACTAAGCGTAGCAGGGAAAGTTTTCAAAAGTTTTCACAAAAGTAATCTTAGTGTGCCTACAACAGATGGCGAATCACGTCTACCCTGAATCACAGTGCAGATTCGGGGCTGGAAGATCAACTATAAACATGATATTTTCTCTGCATCACGAAAAGTGAAGAGCAAAACCAACCATTGTACATCGCCTTTGTGAACCTAACCAAAGCATTCGAGACAGTCAGCAGAGCAGGTCTATTTGCAATACTAGAAAAGATAGGATGTCCACCAACCCTGTTAAATCTTAGATGTTCATTCCACAACAACATGAGAGCAACTGTCCAGTTTGATGGGTCCACTTTGGACAGCTTTGAGATGAAAAGCAGAGTGAAGCAAGGATGTGTTCTTGCCCCTACACTCTTTGAAATCTTCTTCTCAGTACTCTTGAACTGTGCATTTAAGGACATGAAAGATGGAGTGTATCTCCACACAAGATCAGATGGGAAACTCTTCAACGTGTCCCGACTTAAATCAAAGACCAAAAAGTCAAAAAGGTGCTAATCAGGGAACTTCTATTTGCTGATGTTGCTGCCCTCAGAGCCCTCAATGAAGATCTATTACAAGAACTCATCTACTGCCGTTCAAGTACCTGTCAGGCATTTGCTCTCACCATCAGCATCAAGAAACGGTTGTATTAGGATAGGGGGTTCTACAAGATCCTTCAATTACCTTAAATGCAAACCAACTAGAAGTAGTCCAATAGTTCAGCTATTTAGGTTCTACAGTGACTACCAACCTCTCACTGGATGAAGAACTAAATGTTCGCATTGGAAAGGCTGCCACCACCTTTAGCAGACTAACTAAAAGAGCATGGAACAACTCAAAGCTTACCATCAAGACCAAAATGCTAGTACACCAAGCTTGTGTCCTCAGTACTCTCATGTATGGTGGGGAAACAACTAATGCTCATCAGGAGAAAAGGTTGAACCGTTTCCACCTACATTGTTTATGCTGCATACTCAACACTAAATGGCAAGATAAAGTCACCAATGCAGAGGTTTTTCAAAGGGCAAATTTACCAACTGTGACAGCCCTGCTCAAGCAAAGATGACTGCGCTGGCTGGGCCATCTGAGTAGGTTGGAAGACGGATGCATACCCAAGAACATGCTATATGGGGAGCTATCAGAGGGAACAAGAACAACAGGACGTCCCAAGCTTCATTATAAAGACACATGCAAGTGAGATATGAAGGAATTTGGAATTGATCCTGACCAATGGGAAATCTTGGCAAGTGATTGTAACAAGTGGCGCGATCGTCTCCATCAGGGTATCAAAGTTCATGAGAGAAGCTGGCTCCTACAGCTTGAAGAGAAAAGAGCCCATAGGAAGCAAGCAACTCCCAACCAAGATGCATCATTTGCAATAACTGCTAAAGATCATGCAAATCTCGAATTGGCCTATTCAGTCACATGAGACATTGCAGACTATCTACATCAGAGGCTGCAATTCCCACCGTCTCTCCCAGACGAAAGGATGCCAATATCACACCTACAAAGCCCAGCAGTATGTTTAATTTCCTTTAGCACATCTTCACTTCCCTCAGTAAATCATTTCTGCCTTAACAGATAAAAATCATTTATGTTTACAGCTCAAATCCATCCCCAAATATAGTCTGCCCCTCCAAATTTATTTAGTGCTGCTTCCCTCCAAATCAATTAATGCTGCCACTCAAATCAGTTACTTTCCCTCTACTTTTTAGAAAAGGTCCTCTTCCTTCCGCCCTTCTTTCATTGCTCTTTTGGGTAAGTTTGAGGCCTTTGGCCAACTCCTCCTCTTCACCTTAGCCCTTTGTTTTTAAGTCTCTATACCCCTGATCTTAAAGGAACAGCTTTTCAGAGGCAATCCTATTCCTATTTCTAATCCTGTGAGAAATGTAGCAGATTCCAGTACTCTGCTCCCCTTCTCACTTCATCAGAAAAGAATTAGTGACACTTGACTCTCTCTCTGCCTTATTTACCCACTTCTCTCCTGTTCAACAAGTAACAGTACTATGGCTGCTCCACTCTTGTCTTCTCCAAGGGAGCAGGTTGAGTGTCAGAACTTCAGTTCCACAGCAAATTCTCAAATACACTTTCACTCCACTCTGGAACAAAAAGTAGAATTTTCAAAGTTTCCTATGGAAGGAGAAAACCAATTATTTTTGTTTTTGTTTCGAAACAATCAAAATGTTTCAATTCAAACTTTGAAAAGAAATAGAGCCTCTGAGTCCAAAATCCAAGACTCCCAGGTCAGTTATGGCTCCTAGGGATATTAGGCTCCCAGATCCTCATCAGCCATAGCAGACAGATTAGCAGAACCTATCGCATTGAGGGGAACTGAGTGCCTAGAAGCCCTGGGAGCCATGGCTGAGCCAGGAGCATAAACTTGGGAGATCAGGCTCCCAGATCCATGGCAGGAAATCTGGAAGCCCTGAAAGCCCTGACCCCAGGCAGGGTTCTCAGAGCTTCCAGGCTCACTGCTGTGGAGCCAGGAGCTGATCCCCGGCTACAGCTGGGGCTCCCAGGACTTCCAGCTCTGGGAAGCCCAGGAGTCCCCAACGTAGGGGCAGTCTGCCCTGAGCTGCAGAACCTGGGAAGCCTGGTGTTCCCAGCAGCTTGCCAGGAAACACTTCCGAAAAACATTTCTGGTTAGAGGAATTGGCATTTTCCAAGGAGCCCCGTTTGGTTGGAAAATTCCTGGTCAGCTCTATTCTCCAGAAAAGCCTGAGCCTGCTTCTCAGCATTCTTGCCTGGGTTTAAATTTCTTACCTATGTGAGCAAGTGGACAAATGGGGCCAAATTCTCAACTACTGTAAATCATCACTTCAATGGAGTAATGTCATTTACACTAGCTGAGAACCTGACCCATGATCTTTTCAATACTTCTCGTTCTTTAGGCTATGATTTACGAGCCTCTTTGAGTGAGAGATGGGATGCAGTATTGCCAAGCCCAAGCATTCAAAAATGACGAGATTAAAAAAAAAAAAGTGTCTTCTGGTTTCCAAGGTTTAAGTGTGCATTTTGGGTTGAGATTTTAAGCTTTTCTTTGCAACCATGAGGAATAGGAACATTTTTTTTAAATGAAATCTGGGATTCCCCCGTAATCACATGAATGCAGGAGCTGGGGCTTTCAGAAAAACCTCAACTATGGTGAGACCCAATAAAAATCACAAGAGCTGGCAATAGTGGCCAAGGATGTCAAGGAAGAAAGGGATGAGGCATAGCAGATGGGGATATCTGGGCATAGCAAGATAACCTCCTGCATTGAAAAAGCTGCAATAATTAAACTTACTGAATATGATATTGGGGAATGTGCCTTTCACAACAATTTCATATTATACTTCTTGTTTCAAACGTGAAATTACATGCTACTTTGGCTATACATGGCACAATGAACTTTAACTCATTACTTTTCTTTAAACAATGCAAAGTATTCTGGGAGATGGAGACCAAGTGCTATATTATAGACTTGATTAACAGGGGAGGTGAGGGGGGGAAATGAGTGGTTTGGATTGGTCATGGGTGAACAAGGTTTGATAAATACCACTCTAATTAATCTGCAAAAAAGTGGCTGTCATGTTTGTTGTTCTGTTATCAGCAGTTTACAGAGTACATAAATCTGTACTTGAACCCACAGAAAACTTAGAATTTTCATGCACACATTAAACAACTACAAAGTGGTACCATAATGAAACATCAGACGGACATCATATTGATGTGACATCCAGAAAATGTCCAAATAACAAACCTTAGACATAATGTAATGTTAGAGAAGTATTCATGCTTCTTAGGTAACACAGAATTTTATAGCATATTTTTTTTCACAGTGAAGTAACAGAGTTGGCAAAACTGTCAAAGCAAAAACAAACGAACAAAAAAATCAAAGCACTAAAATGTTTTATTTCTGTTTCAAGCTAACAAAAGACTGTTGCTCTCCATGACTGGTGTTATATGTAACAATCTCTGGGGCTGAGGGAGAAGAGAGAGGAAAGCACACTTGAAAGTGCTGTTCTATTTTGGTCCTGTCCTTCTAATCCAGCATCTCCCCTACTTTTCCCCTCAGTTTTCAAATAGAATGGAAAATAAACCATTAGAAAAGGTTGAAGTATAGGTTTGTGATCAATCATTCTATCCATTTTTCATTAGGTATTTAATAAGGAATGGAACTCCAATTTTTCTTATTGTATAGATCTCAAGCCAAGCATTTCCTCCCTTTTTTGGTCCCTTTTTTAGGTTGCTCAAGAACAAGAAAATTAAAAGATCAATTTTGAAGATCAGCCCCTGCTTCTCTTTGTAGCCATTTTTTTTCTTTTGACTATTGAAGCCTTGTCATGTGAAATGGAAAAAAGGTCATGGTTTTCAATGTACAACCTTCCTGCACCTCTCACTTCTTATCCCTCCCACCCCATAATCACAATAACATGCCCCATGTTAATGCCATCCTTGTAGTGTGCCATCTCATTCTGCATGTTACCTCTGAGCAGGTCATTTTCCTCATGTTCTCAAAGCAATCTGAGTTTTCCTGGAGGGCTGGCTCGGCAGAGCTATTTTCAGCATGTTTGTGGTGTCACTCTTCATCACCTGCCTAATAGTTACTTTCAGACTTATAAAGAACAAAGGCCAACAGGTGAATGGCAGTTAATTTCAAAGCTTGCTGAGACAGAGAGAAAAGCACAAGGCCAACATTTTCAAACTTGGGCACTTAAATCAATAGGGAGAAATTCTGCCTCCCTTAGTCACACTGAGTTGTGCCTTATGCCAGAAGTAATCCCATTAAAGAAAATGGAGTTCGGTAAGAGCAGCAGAAGCTAGTCCATATTTAAAAGCTCCTGTATAAAAGTGGCCTGGCTTTTATAGATACCGAGCACCTGTAGCTCTGATGGCCTAAATATGGAGGTAGCTGTCTGACTTTAGGCATCCACATTTGAAAATAGTGACCCAATCTTTACACTGACCATTTCAAACAAGTGTATTCAATTTGACTGTTTGGGAAATCCTTTGAAAAAAGTCAAAGTTTCATTAGATTTAGGTAACTCTTCATTAAACAGTTATGGTTGCTGAGATAAGCAATACCTGCTCACTGGGAAAAGCTCACCTATACCAGCGTGCAGTGTTGGTAAGTAAAGATTTCTGTGGGAAGCGTTATCAGTGGAAACATTAACCCATAGAAAATGGCAGAGGTCAAAGAACCACTATATAATTCCTGTTCAGGTAATTCTTGAGAAAATAGAATTTTCAAGTATTGAAAAAAATCTACTGGTTTATAGTTAGATTAAAAAAACCTCACCTTTCAGACGGCTACTTATCAGTGTAAGAGAAATCAGACTGTCAACTGGTGGGGAGTATTTATTTCGATTAATGTTGAACCTGAAATAATGTGTTTACTTGCGTTTTGGACCTCTTAAATATGGATTCAAGGACTGAGTACATATCAGTATTGGACTTTGCAGTGTGCCACCAGGAGGGGGCAGTGGTCTGCTACAAGTGTAGTTCCCTGCTATTAAAGCTTTTAAAGGGAGCTCCCTTCTTTCTGTCTCTGGTGGCTATCCAGGTGGAAGTTGCATTAATTTAAATAAGGTTAGATAACCCTGGTTTTCTCACATTTCACATTCCCTCTTTCATTAAAACAGGTTCCACTATCTCAGATGTCATGTGAGCTATTTGCTGAGGGTGAGCTGCTGCATTTGTCTGCATAATTATTGCATATAAACTCCGTATTGCTTGTAGCTAACTCATTATTGCAAAGTGCTTTCCCATACAGGCTGTATGAAGAATTTTTAAATAATTTCCAACACAAACATTTTCCTTTGGGTGGGTTTTAAAAGCACCATCCCAAACTCGGGGCCCAAATTCCATGACGTGCTCAGGGGAGCTGAGGGTGCTGAGCATTTTGCAGGAGACACTGAGCACATCACGAGAGAATCAATCAAATCCTGTGCAGATTTGATCATTTTTTGCTTTGCATAATATTCTCCTCTTGATCTGCATTGACTCCCATTAATGACTAGAAGAGGAATGTCCATGCACTGAAAAGAATATTCCCTATAAGCAGCAACTGCACCATATGTTTTAATCTAAGACAGCCACCCAATATCTCAGAAAATTCTGCTGTGTTCTGCTCTTTTAGAGACAATAAAGGACAATTTAGCTTTTCATTTTTTGCTTTGTTCTATATCAGAATATTCTTTGTTTGGGTTGAGCTGAAATTCAATTTACAAATTTTTAAAATACTTATTTTATTAATTGGTGCTGGAGATTTCCCCTTTCAGTGGGAGGAAGTATGACCCTGTTATTAAAGCACTGGATTGGGAATTGGGAGACATGGGCTCATTTCTCAACTCTACCACAAATTTCCTGTATGATCTTGGAAAAGTCACTTAATCATCTTTGTGCCTCAGTTACCCACCTGTAAAATGGGAATAATACTACTTCCCTACCTGTCAGGGATGATAAAAGGATAAATTCATTGTTTTGAAGTGCTCAGATATTGTGGCCATGAGTAGACAGAAACAGGCTATAAACCAATGACTGGTCTCCATATGACTATTTCTTAAAGTTCATTACAAATGGAGTTTTACCTTACAAAGCATCGTTACTTCAGAAGCTTTATAGCAATATATTTTTAGATGCCTGCTCAGTAGTCACTGTTTAGGTTTGTGAATTGGATCTAGCTCTGAAACTGCTCTCCAGTTACATGTTAAGAAGTACTTACTACTTCACCACAGCCAGGGTGTGGATGGGACATTTTAAAATATTAACATTTCCACTTCTCCAACAGAGTCTTAACTGACCCAAAGATTCTTTCCCCACTCTAGCAACGTGGCAGATCTTTGGCGCATTTCTAACGAGTACTGCAGAGGAGCTGAATGTCATAGTACAAATTGGTATCAATTGGTTACAATGGAAGCAGAGGTGAAAGTAAGCCGGTACGGGCCGGTACGGAGGACCAGTAAGAAAAAGTGCAGTAGCGTACCGGCAAGAAAATGGAGCATTCTCTCCCTCTCTGACTCCTCCTCCTGGCTCCAGCAATATTGAGGGTCCAAGGGCCCGGCTCCACAAATATTCGTGGCCGGGTCTCCCACCTGCTGCCCCCCGCACCTCCCCTGAGTGTGGGCTGGCCCCCCTTTGCTGCCCCCATGCACCTCCCTGGCCCCCATGCACCTCCCTAGGTCCCGGAAGCTCTCGTGTCTCTCCCCTGAAGCTCCATGCTGCCTGCCTGCATTAATTGCCGCCGCAGGGTCCTAGTGCCCTCCTCTACTATTGCTAGGGCAGGCTGCCCTTCCCCCTCAGACCCTTTCATTTTCCGGTGGGACCCTCCACCAGTACAGTTGCCCCCCCGCCCGCAGTCACCGCTCTTGCCCCACGCTGGGCAAGGGGCAGTCCCATCCCCCATCCCCAGTGAGGCTACAGTGAGGGGCAGCAGCAGGGGAGGAGGCACATGTGATGACAGCCCCCCCCCAAACCCCTAATCCCCAGCCACAACACAAATCCACCCCCAGCCTCACCCTCCAGCCCTCACCCCTGCACCCCCTCCCTCCGCACCCCCTCTTATCCCCAAACTCCCTCCCAGAACCTGCACTCCCTCCCTCTGCACTCCCTCCCATCCCCAAACTCCCTCCCAGAGCCTGCACGCTGCATCCCATTCCCCTGCCCCAGCCCAGGGCCTGCACCCCAGACCCCTTCCCCCACACAAACTCCCTCTCAGAGACTTGGGCAGGTGGGAGGTGGAGTTTGGGGGGGGGCAGAGGTTGGGCAGGGGCAGATTCTGGGCACCACCAAAATTTCTATAAACCTGCCACTCCTGCCGGCAAGAGCTGGTGCATCATACCAGGGTGGACCAGCTCCCTGAGGCAGCAATTTAAAGGGCTGGAGCCCGGGGCCCTTTAAATTGCCGCCAGAGCCCTGCTGCCAGAGCCCTGGGGTAGCGGCAGTGGGGTGCGGGTGACAATTTAAAGGGCCCAGGGCTCCTGCCGCCATTACCACTCCAGGCCCTTTAAATCGCCGCTGGAGCCCCACTGCCGCTACCCCAGGGCTGTGGGGACAATTTAAAGGGCCCGGGCCCTTTAAATAGCCCCCGGAGCCTGCTGGAACCCTGGGGTAGCGGCGGCAGGGCTCTGGTGGCTATTGAAAGGGTTCGGGACTCCCGCTGCCTCTATCACCCCGGGCCCTTTAAATAGCCACCGGAGACAATTTAAAGGGCCCTGGAGGGTAGCGGCAGCCGGAGCCCCGCGCCCTGCTGCTGGAGCCCCGGGGCTCCGTCGGCAATTTAAAGGGCCTGGGGCTCCACTGTGGTAGCAGCAGCTAGAGCCCCGGGCCCTTTAAATCACCCCCTTTAAATCGCCCCCGAACCCCAGGGCTCCCAGCCACCTCTGCAGCTGGGAGCTCAGGGGGTGATTTAAAGGGCTTGGGGCTCCCAGCTGCTGCTATCACAGCCCTAGCCCTGGGCCCTTTAAATCCTGATTTAGGGCCTGGGGATTTAAAGGCCCCGCCTCTTCTGGTGGAGGCCACGCCCCTCCGCAGGACTCCGGAGTACCAGCAAGTCCTTTAAGTTACTTTCACCCTTGAATGAAAGGCACAAGAGAGAGGCGTCCTGGAAGCTAAATTTAGAGGGTC
The DNA here is from genome assembly GCF_013100865.1 of Trachemys scripta elegans. Classification (NCBI taxonomy): domain Eukaryota; kingdom Metazoa; phylum Chordata; order Testudines; family Emydidae; genus Trachemys; species Trachemys scripta. The sequence goes on along the minus strand of NC_048304.1, from coordinate 96,801,142 downwards.
AGGAAAAGGATTTAAGGCAAGGGCCTCATGTATTCTCTGAAAGGCTCCTAATTCTACACTCAGACCAGCTAGACAGGGGAAACTTGGGAGCTCTCAATGCATGGATGCAAAGGGAGTGTAAGGAGGAAGGATTGAAGTTCATTCAGCACTGGGAAAGGAGAATCTATATTGAAGGGATGAGCTCCACCTTAACTGACGTGGGACCAGGCTGCCAGAAGAAAAAATTGACTAGTTTTAGATCAACTATTTAATATAGGAACTAGGGGGAAAGCTGGCAAGTGGAGAAGAGCAGTCAGGTCAAAGACATCTGCCAGTTAACCGAAAGCAATATTATATCTGTTAATAAAAGGCAGGACAAATCAAAGCTGAACTGGAGGAGGGGACAGGTTGAGATCACAGAGATATTTGCTAGAAAAATAATAGGGTCAGTTAAGGAGTTACATAAAAAGAGGCATCTGGCAAATAAAACAAATAAATAAATAAGACTAGAAAAGTCTATGTAGCAAAGTGACAAATATAAAAACAAAAGAGGAGAAGGGTGAGCGTTCTTGATTTATGTATGTTTTGGGAATACATGAATCCTTGTAACAAACCACAGTCTTATTAAACTCTTGTAAATTCACTTAGCTCCTACGTAACCCCTGCTAGGGACAATGGTCTTTCTGCCACCTCCCAGGAAGAGTTCATGGATGGTTTGTTTTAAATTCAGAGAGATGACATTCCATATATAAATTTGTTTAAAAAAAAATCAAACCAAAGTCATTAAGGCCTGGTCCACACTAGCCCCCCATTTCGAACTAAGGTACGCAAATTCAGCTACGTTATTAACATAGCTGAATTCGAAGTACCTTAGTTCAAACTTACCGCGGGTCCAGACGCGGCAGACAGGCTCCCCCGTCGATGCCGCGTACTCCTCTCGCCAAGCTGGAGTACCGGCGTCGACGGCGAGCACTTCCGGGATCGATCCCAGAAGATCGATTGCTTACCGCCGGACCCGGAGGTAAGTGTAGACCTACCCTTAGCAATGGATGTGCTTCTGCATCCCTTTGGATGGTGTGATACATGAAGAGGGGCGGAGTAGCTCTCTTTGATGGACACCCTGCCAGCCAGTTAGCTGTAAAATCCCTTTTGGTCAGATGCCCATTCCTTTTCTTTTACCTATGGGAGCTACTACCCCCCCACCCCCATGTATCACAGATGGCCAAAAACTTTACTGCATACAGTATGTCTTAAAGTTGGATGAAGCATAGTTATAGCTGTGTTGATCCCAGGATATTAGGAGACAAGGTGGGTGAGGTAATATCTTTTACTGGACCAACTTCTGTTGTTGAGAGACACAAGATATGCCCTGAGGAGGAAGTCCAGGATATGCACCTTAGCACACTTAAAACCACCTTCACCAAACAAGGACACTCCACCAGTGAAGTGGATCGCATCATGGAACAAGCCACCCAAATACCCCGAGAGAACCTGCTTTAATACAGAAATAAAATCCCTTCCAACTGCACACCTTTGGTTGTCACCTACCACCCCACACTGGAACCCATATGGGGTATCATCAAACAATTATAACCCATGCTCGATGGGTATCCCACCCTGAACTAAGTCTCTCCTGAACCCCCACTTCTAGCTGGCATACAACCCTCCAACCTCACCAAGCTCATTCTCAGAAGCAAACTCCCCACAGACGAAGTACACACCAACTCAAAGCGGCACCAGACCCTGCCAAAACAGATGCAAAACCTGCAGACACACACCTTTACCCTGATATAACGCGACCCGATATAACACAATTTGGATATAATGTGGAAAAGCAGTGCTCCGAGGGGGCGAGGCTGCGCACTCCAGTGGATCAAAGCCAGTTCAATATAACGCAGTAAGATTTTTTGGCTCCCGAGGACAGCGTTCTATCGGGGCAGAGGTGTATCTCCACTGCTACAATGATCCAACATCCTCCACAACACACCTTTCAAGATCCATGAATTCTACACATACCTATCACAACATGTGGTATACCACATCTGGTGCACTAACTGCCCCAGTAACAATTGTGTGGGTGAAACCAGACAGACAATCACTACTCTATCCAATGAGCTCACACGGGAAAATGATAAAAGACAAAAACACCATATCACCTGTGGGTGAACACTTTTCACAAAGTGATCATTCTATATCTGATCTATCACTCCTCATCCTCAAAGGAAACCTGCACAACACTTTCAAAAGACGAGCCTCGGAGCTTAAATTCACAACTCTGCTAGACACTAAAAATCAAGGACTGAACAGACACACTGAATTTCTGGCTTATTATAACAAGTTGTAACCCACTAACCCCCCTTTTGGTCCTATGACTGCAGCGGTATTAACACACCACTGTACCTTGAATGGTCCCTTACAATATTTTCCAACTACTGATTGTGCTAAACAATCTCTTCCATCTTGCATTTAGCTGTGATGCTTAGAATACCTGCCCCGGACCTCAAGAATCGCTTCTTGTGGCTCAAAAGCTTCCCTCTCTTTCTCTCAACAAAAGAAGTTGGTCCAATAAAAGATGTTACCTCACCCAGCTTATCTTTATAGTTGGAGGAAGACCTGCTCACCAGTGCAGTTCTTACACTTACCAAGATGTGTGTGTCACAGAGTATGTGCACTGATGCTATATGTGAAAAAAATTGAGAACTATTTTTTTGCAGCTGGTGACATATTTCGAAATATTGCTGTGCTCTATAGAGCCTTATTTATATATTTAGACAGCAAGGAAACATTCACTTGTTTGGAAAGATTAATGTGAACTCTATTTAGGTAAAAAAAGTATCTGCACTGAAATCCTAGTATCATTGATCATATTGTGTCTGCTCTTCCTACTTTCAATGAGTTTTTAGTCCCTCACTGTTTAGTCATTTATACACAAAGTGCTTTGTAAACCCCACAGAATACTATTTCAACATTTCAGTCCAGTCTGGTGAGAAAAGTGTTTACTCATTACAGTGATGTCATGTTTAATTTTGCAGCTACAAATAATAACCTTTTCTGAATTATTGATTATAAATGTTCAGTTCTTTTACCTAAAAAAATGTATCCCAGGGGACAATAAATCTAGATTTGAAATTTAATTGGGAACTATACAAATATGGAAGAGTTATTTCTGTTTATAACATACTTAAAAAAAAGCAATGAAAGAGTATGTAAGCTATCAATTACTGATGCCAGCACTTTTCTCTTGGAAAAATGGTAATAGCTTATCCTCTTGAGAGAGGACAGTATTTTATCTAGAAAACGTAAATCCTATACTTTACTTTATATTTTCTAATGCTGTATTTTCATCTTAGACACATACACTAGCATTATGTTTTTTCAGCTAAAATATTTTCATGCTCATGTCCTACTTATTTCTCTGGGTTTCTATTCATATAAACGTAAATGTTTTAGCCAAAAGCAGCTTTAATGTTAAGAACAGGTGAAATTTTCTTCAGAACTTTTTGGTCAAGGGGGAAAGTCTGACATCAATGTACTTGGAAAATACTTGTCACACCTACAAACTCCTTAGTTGCTAGGGTGACTATACGGAATCTCACATATCTGATGTATTTGTTGAGATTACAGAGGTTGAGGATAGGTCTCATCCCTCCAGGGGTGACAGTAACTTAAAGGACTTACCGGTACGCCGGAGTCCTGAGCGGGGGCGTGGCCTCAACTGGAAGAGGCTGGGCCTTTAAATCACCCCTGGATCTACCAGCTGCAGAGGCAGCTGGGAGCCCTGGGGCTCAGGGGTGGATTTAAAGGGTCCGGGGCTCCAGCCCCTGCTACTGCAGCAGAGCCCCAGGCCCTTTAAAGCACCGCCCGAGCCCTGCCACCGCTACACTGGGGCTCCAGCAGCCAGGCTCAGGTGGCACTTTAAAGGGCCCAGGGGTCCCTGCAGCAGCAGGCACCTGGGGCCCTTTAAATCACTGCCAGAGCCCCTGCAGCCGCTACCTTGGGGCTCGGGAGGCAATTTAAAGGGCCCGGGGCTCTGGCTGCTCCAGGGAGCCCCGGTCCCTTTAAATCGCCAGCCTGGGGAAGCCAATCTGGCATGGCGTACCGTACCGGCTTACTTTCACCTCTGCATCCCTCCCTTGGCCTTGGGAGCCAGGAAATACTGGGAATAGAATCCCTGTCCCCGATGCTGCAGGGTGACCTCCTCTACAGCCTCCAAAGGCAGTAGAGACTGAACCTGCTCAAGGAGCAGGGTCTCCTGTGAGGGGCAGGGTGGGGCGGAAGGATGGAGAGGGACTGAATGGCATAACCTGACCTGAGGGTGCTCAGGACCCAGTTGTCTGTGGTAATCAAGTCTCAAATATTATAAAAACAAGCCAGCCTGTCCCTGAACAGAGGGGACAAAGAGGAGGTTACCACTGGGTCATTGTCCTGGACACACAAGTCAATAAAGTCAATATAAGCGCTTGCTGTGGTGTGTGTGTGTGTGTGTGTGTGTGTGTGTGTGTGTGTGAGAGAGAGAGAGAGAGAGATGATCTGACTGGGTAACCCCAGAACTGGAGGATCTCCTCCTTTTGGATCTGTGCTTCTTCCAGGAGTAGTCCTGCTGCCTTAAAGGAAGGGAGGACTGTCCAAGAAAATGCTGAGAGGGGTACTGCTATGTTGCTGCTGAGTGTTATAGTGGCATCTCTTTGTGGCCAGAGTATATACTCCCAAAGAATGTAAAGTAGCTCAGGAGTCTTTAAAAGAGTGCAGGATTTCATCTTCTGAAAACAAAACCTGGCCATCAAAACAATAAATCCTCAAGGGTTTGCTGCATATTGGAAAAAATGCCCAAATTCTGCAGCCATGAGGCCCTCCTCTTGGTCACAGAAGGCATCATAATTCTGGTCATGGCATCCGCCATGTCCAGAGCTGAAGTCTTGGCCACCATGTAGCCTTCCACAATGAATGACAAACTCTTCCTTTAAGGGTTCTAGCAATTTGTCTGAGAACTTAGACACGGTCAGAGGTTAGCTGTGTGAAAGGGGTCACCAGTACAAAAGTTTGAGAACCACTTTATCTTTATGAAAGGCATTAAGAGTGATCCTTAGAATCAGGTAAATTGGTTGAACTAACAGAATTATATATCACTTAGCTAAACATGCCATAAGGTCAAGTCTACCTATTGATATACCCCCCCCCCCACCACCACTGTATAATCTGACAGATTGTGTACTGTACCTCTCTAATCTATTATAATTCATTGAGCATGTCAGCAAAATAGAGAAAATAGAACCAGCTGACATAACTTATTTGGGCCTTTCAAATAGCATCTGACAAAATCTTTTACAAGAGGAAACTAACCAGTTTCGGGGTAAGAAGAAAAATTCCATCATGGATTAGAAAACTGTCTAAAACATTGAAAACAGAGAGCAGTAATGTATAGTAAATCTTCAGCATAGACACTACTGGGTTCTAAATTAATTGTAAATGTTCAGGAAAAGACACAGGCTGAGATTCACAAAAGATGAGGAGGTTACTGGGAGGTGCAGTAACTGATGCTCTTCGAGATGAGTGTTTCCGTGAGTGGTCCACTCCAGGTGTTGGTGTGTTCCTGCGCCTTTGCTCAGAGATTTTTACAGCAGTTCTTGTACCGGTCGCGCACACGCAGAGCCTGCCCCCCGCTCTGAGTGTACCTTAATAGTAGGCATGCGTGACCAGTCTCCTCAGTTCCTTCTCTACAACAGAGGCTACCGAAGTAGAGGGGAAGAGGGTGGGTAGTGGAGCACCCACAGAGACACTCATATCAAAGAACATCAATTACTACACAGGGTGAGTAACCTCTTCTTCGAGAGATGTCCCTGTGGGTGCTCCACTCCAGGTGACTTAAAAGCAGTGTATCTCCAGGAGGTAGGGACTTCGGATTCGGTAGGAATGCAGTAGATAATACAGCTCTGCCTAACCGTGTATCAGAGAGAGGGCCTTGAGTAAGGGCATAATGCTTAACAAATGTGTGTTCAGAAGTCCAAGTGGCCGCTTTACAGATGTCAGCCATAGGAACTTTGTGTAGAAAAGCCACAGAGGTAGCCACAGATCTAGTGGAGTGAGTTCTGATGCCGGCTAGAGGCGTAACTTTCTTTATCTGATAGCACAGTCAGATACACTCGGAAATCCAGTTTGAAAGTCTCTGGGTAGAAATAGGTGTCCCTTTGGAGCACTCCGCAATGGAGACAAAGAGTCTGGAAGAGTTCCTAAAGGGCTTGGTTCTATCCAGATAGAAGGACAAAGCCCTGCATACATCTAACGTATGGATTGTGGATTCAAAAGGAGTTTGCATGTGGTTTCGGCTCATTGATGTGGAATGACGAATGCACCTTTGGAAGAAATTTGAGGTGTAGTCGGAGGGTAACCTTGTCCTTAAAAAACAGTGTATAAGGTGGGTTTGCCATGAGAGCTGCTATTTCTCCTGCACGTCTGGTGGAGGTGATTACCACTAAGAATGCTGTTTTCATAGAGAGGTGTAAGAGGAAGCAAGTGGCTGGGGGCTCGAATGGTTGTTGAGTTAAGCAGGTTAATACTAAATGAGGTCTAACGGAGGGGTAGGAGGTTTAATGTCCAGTTATAGGGATTGGAGCCCTTTGAGAAAACGTTTGGTGATTGGATGAGCAAAAACAGAGGTATTGTCGATCTTGTCATGAAAAGTTGTAATAGCAGCTAAGTGAACTTTGATGGAGCTGAAAGAACGGCCAAGTATGGGCGGAAGAGGTGCAGAAGTAGGAGGACGTTGTTTAGTTGAGCACCATTGTGTGAATCGTTTCCACTTTTGGAGATATATGGTGCGAGTAGATTGTGTTCTGCCATGTAGGAGCACTCTTTGAACCTGCTCAGAGCATGCTAATTTGTTTTGGGAAAACCATGTAGGAACCAAGTTTTGAGGTGAAGCATGGACAGGTTGGGGTGAAGAAACTGGCCGTGTTGCTGCAATAGGAGGTTCAGAGTGAGGGGCAATGAAATTGGTGGGTGAATTGACATTCTGGTGAGGAACAGAAACCATGGTTATCTGGGCCATGATGGGGCAATGAGAATTACCGTGGCACGATCTGTTCGTATCTTTGTCAGAACTCTGTGAAGAACCGGTATTCGGGGGGGAAGCATACATTATTTTATTTATTTATTATTTATTAAGTGTTGAGCCCATGAGATCAGGAACTCATCTCCTAGGGAATGTTTGCCCAATCCCACTCTGGAGCAAAATTCAGGACATTTCTTGTTCTTCACAGTTTTGAAGAGGTCCAGGGTTGGATAGCCCCAAACATGGAATATATTGCGTATCTCCCATTCGTGATCCCAGGGAAAATGTCTGCTTAGTATGTCCGCGGTGGTATTCAGGGCCCTAGGAAGATAGGCGGCTGATATCCAGATGTTGTTCGCGAGGCACCAATTCCAGAACTTCACGGCTTCTGTGCAAAGTGAGTGAGATGGAGCCCCTCCCTGCCTGTTGACATAAAACATGCATATGATGTTGTCTGTCATTAGCCGAACATGTTGGTTCTGAATGAATGGGAGGAAGTGATGGCAGGCACTGTGTATGGCTCGCAATTCTAGGACATTTATCTATAGGGAGGCTTTGGTGGAAGACCATAGCTCCTGGGCTGTGTGGTGGGATGATGCCTATCCCATGAGGGATGCATCGGTAATCATTATGAGTGATGGGGAGTCCTGGAGAAAAGGGACTCCTGAGCAGAGGTTGGAGGGAACTGTCCACCATCGGAGGGAGTCTTTGACTCTGAAGGGTATGGATAGAGGCTTGTTTAGGGTGCGTACGTTCAGTCTGTAAACCGTGGCCAACCAAGCTTGGAAGCACCTCATGTATAGGCTTGCATTTTTGACCACAAAAGTACATGAGGCCATGTGGCCTAATAGTTGCAGGCAATCTCGTGCAGTGACCTGGAGATTGTTGCGAAGTTTTGTAACCAGGAGTTTTATGATGTTGAAACAATTGAGCGGGAGAGATGCTATTCCTGTTCTGGAATCGAGGTGCACTCCTATGAACGCCAGTTGTTGGGTAGGAGATAAGGTGGATTTGTTTTTATTTATTTGTAGGCCAAGGGAAAGGAAGCAAGCGACGGTAAGTTGCGTGGATCAAAGAGCTTCGTCGAGTGTGGAAGCTTTGAGGAGACAATCATCGAGGTAAGGAAATATTATAACCCCGTTTCCTGAGGTAGGCAGTAACCATGGCTAGGAGTCTGGAGAAACTTGAGGGGTGGTAGATAGACCAAAGGGCAACAATCTGTATTGAAAATGTGTCGAACTGAGGGTAAAATGAAGAAAACGTCTGTGGGATGGGTGAATAGTCACATGAAAATAGGCATCCTGTAGGTTGAGGGCTGAAAACCAATCATCCTGCTCCAGCGCTGGGATTATGGTGGTGAGGTTAACCATTTTGAACGTTTGCTTTTTGATAAATTTGTTCAGTCACCTGAGGTTGAGGATCGGTCACCATCCCCCAGTTTTCTTTTCTGAAGTAATGGGAATAGAAACCTTTCTCTTTGTGTTGTTCGGGCACAATTTCCACTGCTCCCAATTGAAGGAGATGTTGTACTTCTTGGAAGAGCATTTGCTCGTGAGAGGGGTCCCTGAAGAGGGACAGGGAGGGTGGGTGGGTGGGAGGGAGGCGGGGAGAGGAAAGGGATGGAATAGCCAACTGTGACGACCTCTAAATCCCACTTGTGGGTGGTAATATTTCGCCATTGATGGGAGAATGGGTGTAGGCAGTGACCAAAAATAGTGGCAGGCGGTGTAAGCACTGAAGTGGGAATATTGTTTTTTATACCCTTGACCAAGGCTTCAAATTTGCTTATTGGTAGGAAGGGGTTGAGATGCTGCCGAGGAGTTGGGATGGTGGCGTTGGTATCTAGATCTCTGGCGTTGCTGTTGCTTATGAGATCTATGGAATTTCTGGGTGTTTGTGGGGTAGCGTGGTCACTGGTAAGGCTGATATCTATATTGTTGCCTTCTGGTCGTAGGGGTTTGAATTCCTAGAGACCGGAGAGTTGCCCTGGAGCCCTTCCTGGAGTGGAATACATCATTTGTAGGGGAGGCGAACAATTTGTCACCGTTGAAGGGGAGATCCTCAGTGGTACTCTGGACCTCCTGGGGAAAGGAAGAAGATGAGAGCCATGACCCTTGGCGCATCACAACTGCTGTGGCAGTGAACTGTGCAGTAGTATTGGCCTATCAAGGGCAACTTGAAGAGTAGTGCAGGAGATGATTTGTCCCTTGGAAACTATAGCTGTAAATTGTTGTTTCTTTTCTTTTGGAATGTGATCAATAAAGTCCATGAATTTATTGTAATTTTTGTGGTCATACTTTGCTAGAACAGCTGTATAATTAGCAATGCGAAACTGCAATGTGGAAGAAGGGTATACCTTATGTCCGAGCAGATCTAATCGCTTACTGTCCTTGTCGGAAGGGGTGGAGTGGGGAAACTGGTGTTTGTTCTTCTGGTTAACTGCGTCTACTTCCAGCGAGTTTGGCGCTGGGTGAGTAAACAGGAATTCCAAGCCCTTGGAAGAAATAAAGTACTTTTTGTCCGTTCTCTTACAGGTAGGCAGGCTTGCAGCCAGGGTTTGCCAAATGGCCTTGGCAGGTTCTAAAAGGGCTGTGGTGATAGGTAATGTAATTCTAGAAGAAGAAGAAGAGGGCTCTAGGATGTTGGTTAACTAATGCTGCTGTTCAGGGACTTCCTCCAGGTTAATTCGTAGCCAGGGGTGAAAGTAGAAATAGGGCCTTACCGGTACGGGACTGGGTTGGGGCTGACTCTGGCCCCCGGAAGGGGCGGGGCTTCAGGCGGAAGGGGCAGGATGGGGGTCAGAGCCAGCCCCAGCCCACTCTGTACCCCTAAGTGCCCTCCCCCACCGGGGTAGCAGCGGCAGCCGGGAGCTCCGGCAGCAGTTTAAAGGGCCCAGGGCTCGGCCGTCGCTACCTCCCCAGGCCCTTTAAACCGCTGCCAGAGCCCCCGGCTGCTGCTACTACCCCAGGGCTCTGGCAGCAGGGTTCCGGAGGCTATTTAAAGGGCTTGGGGCTCCCCTGCCTTTACTGCCCTGGGCCCTTTAAATAGGCCTGGGGTAGCGGCGGCGAGGCTCTGGCAGCTATTTAAAGAGCCCAGGGCAGTAGTGGCAGCGGGAGCCCTGGCCCTTTAAAAAACCCCCGGAGCCCTGTTGCCGCTACCCCAGGGCTCCAGCAGCAGGGCTCCGGCGGCAATTTAAAGGGCCTGGGGCTCCAGCTGCTGCTGGGAGCCCCAGGCCCTTTAAATTGCTGCCCAGGGAAGCTGGGCCTTGCTGGTACGCCATACTGGGGCGTACTGGCTTACTTTCACCTCCGTTCATAGCTTATTAGCAACTCTTTTAAACAGATCTTGAAATTTTGAGAAGTCGTCTGAAGGCGTCGAGGGAAGAGGAAACAATGCTTCATCAGGCGGAACAACTGGTTCTACCAGGTTAGAGGCAGGCCATGCTTGCTCTTGTGGTTGTGACAGGGCTGCCTTGGGTTGGGAGTCAGTGGCAGGGTCGTCAGCTGGTGGTACCGAGCTGCAGTGGTATAACGAGTGTGGTATAAGGAGTCCATGGAGCCCAATATTGCCACTGTGGTGGGAAGGGCATGGGTGGTGCCATCCAGGGGTTCACGCACCATGGGGCAGGACCCTCGGAGTAGGATAAGGCAGCTTTTCTATGTCCTCTCTTGATTGGGGTCTGTGGACAGGAGATCTGATAAGGTGAAAATTCTCCCTGCAACCCAGATTCCTCATCACTGGAGGAGAGCTGTGCGGACCTTGCCTGAGTGTCTGGGCAGAAGTAGGTGTTAAGTAGGGGTGACACCAGGAGGTCCCTTGAGTGTGTGAATTGCTTGCCGTAGTGCCTCTGTGAGGGGACGTCTGAGCGAGAGGAATTTGTTGTGAGGAGGGATTCCTCTGTACCAGTGTCCTGAGCGTTCTGTCACTGCTGGCTAGCTCAAAGGCTGACGGCCAGGAGAGTGAGAGGAGCCGGGGGGGGGGGGGGGGGGGGGGGGCAGGCAGGCTAGTATGCGTCAGTACAGCTTCCATTGTGGTGCTGAACGGTGCCATGTGAGAGGCAGACAACTGAAAGCCTGAAGCCTCGGTACCGGAGGTTAGTGCAACCGCCGCAGCCACAGGCGGGTTTCACGTGGCGCCGGAGGAGCTCAGCGCATCAAAGGTACTCAGCCGGGGGAGTGCAGGGAGGGAAGCAGTACCCAGAGAAGGCATGTCCCTGTGAATATCCTTTATGAGTGAGAGAATGATGTTTTTTTGAAGTTTTCTTTTGTCTCTTTGAAGCGAGGGGGCTGCGGTGTACAGCAGAGTCAGAGCCCAGGTCTGAGGCTGGTCTGAGAGATTTTTGCTGCAGGAGTAGTTTTAACCACAGCTCCCTGTCTTTGCACGCCCTGGATTGCTGCACTGGGCACATTTTTACGGGATGTGGGACTCCCCCAAACATTTAATACATTTAGAGTGGCCATCTGAAAGAGGAATAGCATCTTTACAGTTAGAGCAGCGCTTAAAACCTGGAGAAGCGGCTGTGGTGACAGGAACAAAAAGTGTTTTTTTGGTTGTTTTTTGTTTTGTTTTGTTTTTTAAAGAGAAAAGAAGAGAAGGGAAAAGGGTACCTAACTAATACTGGTAAGCTAAACTAAGAGGGGGAAATGTTGAACAGGGGAGAGAAGAAATTCTCTAATGAGTTTGCTGAGCTCTGTCTCAGGCTGGGGACGGTAGAGAAGGAACTGAGGAGACCGGTCACGCACTATTAAAGTACACTCAGAACGGGGGGGGGGGGGGGGGAAGGCTCTGCACATGCGCGACTGGTACAAGTACTACTGTAAAAATCTCAGAGCGAAGACGCAGGGACACACCAGCACCTGGAGTGGAGCACTCACAGGGACATCTCTCGAAGAAGAACCTAATGGTACGTCTACATTGCAAAAAAGACCCACAGTAGCAGGTCTCAGAGCCTGGGTCATCTGACTTGGGCTTGCACTAAAGAACTGAAAATAGCTTTGTTGGCTCAGGCTGGAGCCAGGCTCAAGATCCACTCCCTTCACGGGTTTCAGAGCCCATGCTCCAAAATGTGGAGAGGGGAGTGAGTCTCAGGTCTAGGTCCAGCCTACACTGCTATTTTTAGCCCCTTAGTGTGAGCCTTGTTAGCCCAAGTCAGCTGATCTGGGCTCTGAAGCTTGCTGTCATGGGTCTTCTTTTGAAATGTAGACATACCCTAATGGGAGTTTTTGTGCCTAATTCCTACTGAATGTGAATTTCAATAGGAGATGGCACCTAATTCCCTTTGGCTCCTTAGAGAGTCCCAACAATAAGTTTATTTGTGGAAAGTTCAATGAAAAATTCAGCTCAATGCACAGTGGTGGTCAAAAGGTCTAAATCATTAGTATGCAAAAGCAATGGGACGGAAAATATCAGAGCTAATTATGTCATTTTGTAAGTTAAGGGTCCAGACTGACTGAGAATACTGTGCTCAGTTCTGGTCAATTTATCTCAAGAAAATATAGTAGAAATAGAAGAGGTTCAGAAGTAGGTGACAAAGATTACAGGCATAGAGACATTTTCATGCCAGGAGAGATTCAAAAGACTGGTACTGCTTAATTTAGAAAGAGAGACAAAATAATCTATGTTAGTGAGAGAAAATTGGTACACCTATTACCCTCTCACAAGTCCTGAACAAATGGACACTCGGTGAAATGGAAAGGTAAAAAAATAATTAAAAAAAAAAAGATAAAATGAAATGCTTCTTTAGTGATGCTCAATTAATTTGTGGAACTGTGTCACGGAATATCATTGAGGATTTATCCAAAAGCAAAAAAACAAAACAAAATATCCAAGTAATAGATAAGGCAGTAAAGGATTTTGGAATTCAAGAAAGTAAAAATGTTCTTAAGTAAGCAAGTATCCATTATAAAAATAAAGTAGATTTATAAGAAGTTAAAATGAAATTGAATTGAATGTGTAAGACTATTTCTCTGATCACAATACTTGGGAATGGCATATATGAACATTAATTTTCCATCAGTGACTCAATACCCTCTTCATTAAATTTTTTTGAATTCAGTGCTCTTTTATTTAAATCAAGATATCAGCAACTAAAGCATGACTTTCTTAATAGGTTAGGATTTATTTGTTCCTTATTGTCTTCTCAGGGGTCTCTGTTTCTGAACGGCTTAGCAGAGCTTTCATATCACCGCTCAAAGCAAAGCTTTTCATATTTCACTAACTAGTCATAAATATTGGGAAGACCAGAAACTTTATTATTAAAATATATAGTTCATGATTTATAATGAAAGCACAAGCAAGATCCACTGACTTTTAGAAGGCCTCAAAAGGACACTAAAAGAGCCTGCCGTGATGACTGTGGTTCACAGACTAAAGATGTAGTGAGGAGACAGAAGGTATAAAGTAGCAGCAAATTAATGGAGAAAGTTAAAGTATTACATGCCCTTTAAAGAAACCAAGACCTTAATATCAAGGCCAGTGGGAAATAAGATAAGTAAATCATGTATCCCGGAATATGGGTCCTTTCTGCATTTGATTAAAAAAAATGATGCTATATGAAAAAGCAAACAAAGTTTTCATTTAAAGAAAACAAAACCCATGGGTAATTAGAACTGGTCAGAAAAATGGAGTTTTGCTTCCATGGAAAATTCTAACTTTTCATCAAAATATTGAAAACTGAGGTTTAATTTTTTTGAGCAAAATGCTTTCCATGTAAAATTCTGATATTTCATCAAAAAAATTAGACACTTTTCATTTAGTTGAAAACCCAATTTTTTTTGTCAATAAACAGTTTTGATTAAATGTTTTTGACCAGCACCATTTGTAGTTATTCCTGCTAAGTAGACTTCTCCATAGTAGCCATTGCAGCATTGTCCCAGTAAGTCAGACAGTGATATGTACAATACAACTCTTCTTTATAGTCTTATACAAACTACATTCCAAAATATTTAATACAATTTAACAACAAATGACAGCAGTTGGTATTTGACAAACTACAGAAAACAGTCGTGTGAAAAGATACAGGGAATAAATTAAAGCATGATCAGTCATAAAAACAGACAGCAACAGTAATGGCTTCCATTCACCTAAATGGAGGTGTTCATTTCAAAGCATTTCAAAGGAACTTTTTAGATACCCTCACATCAGTTGAAACATACAAGTTCCTTAGCAGTAGCTTTCAACCGAACTTTCATTAACTTTCTTGAGATGTTGGCTGCATTTCAGAAGCAAGTTTCTCAGACATACTAGATATATTGTTGAGCATTAAAGAGATAAATGATTATTTACATCTATCATCACTTTCAGGTTTTCTAGAATGGAATCTATTTCACCAATCTTTTCCTTATGCCATACATTTCTGGCACATACCATAGGTGAAAGCTGGAAAGGAATATCAATGTTTTCTATCCCTCATTTTGGCCAATAACTTTTCTGCAGCATTAATTAAACCCATGGTATAACTAAACAATATAGCTGATAGGCAGAACAAGCGACTATTGACTGCGCTCACGTAAAGTAAAGGTGAAGAGCCTGGCTCTAGAGGAGAGATTCACCTCCTTTATACTGACCCAGCCTGTTTGGGAGGAAAATCAGTTTACAGTGGTTAGTTAGTTGAACAAGGTTTGTAGGAAAAACAGCTGCATTTCCCTATACTGATTGGTTGAAGCCCTCTTGTTAATCAAACCAGTGGAGGTTTTGGCTGAAATTTACAAGCCGTTTAAGAAAGATCATCATCATTCAAGGTATTCAAGACTGGCCAAAACAGCCATCTATTAGGGATCTTTCAGAACTAATGAAATCAGTCCCTCTACGATACAGGGAAATGGACTAGCATAATTCCCTAGGGGTCTCTTCATCTTAAATGATTTCATGGTGAAAGATGAGCAAAGTGGTTCCATTTAACTGCTGCTATGCCTGACAGGTCCCACAGACTGAAAAGGTATAATTTTCACAGAGCCTAAAAGTTTCTGATATAAGATTAATAAACCAAAAAACTCCATGAATCTGAGGCTACAGAGTGAGCCAAGGAGCCATGGCTGGCAGAGACGGAGGTGAGTGCCAGCCTCTCCAGCACTCGCTGTGTGTGCAAGTCTGGGCAGTCTTCCCAGCCACGCAGACCTGGAGGCCTTGCTGCCTCCCAAAGTGAGTGAGCCAGCCTGATCCCTTCACTCCCAAGGCCTGTGGCAGCCAGGGCATCCTGTTCCCTAGATCCCTGCTGCCAGGTGTCAGGCCCCACCAGCTGCCTGGTGCCTGGTAGGGGGCTGTCTTCTGGGGCAAACTCCATCACCTCGTGTGAGTGGTGAGCTACAGTGTCCCAGCTGCAGTGGTGGCCCAGGACTGGGGACTCAAAGGATTCAAGACCCTTTCTCCTTCACCTGGTGCAACCAAAGGGGAAAGACCCACTTCCACCGCCAAGGAAAGGGGGAGGGATGACTGCTCTCAGAAGTCCCCCCACTGCTACAGTACAGCAAAAAGTATTCTGACTAGAACCTTCAACCACCCAGAGCCTCATGGGACCCGATAACAAGTGTTGGGTTTGGATGGATCGTGTCAAATACGATTTTTCTCAACACTCTCAGGCTCAGGTCAGGTTGGGCTTAAAAATTAGACCTCAGGGGATCTTTACACTGGAGCACATACCCCTACAGATCCTGGAATTTAACCCAGGAGGAGTCCTCAGTCTCTATGTTTCTTTAGGGCACAGCCACCTTCACCCCCACACATCCCCTTCAAAAGTATGGAGGCTAGAGCTTCTGAATTAAACAGGTGTAAGCATTTTTTAACATGAGCTACCTTTTTCCTAACCTCATTCTTGGAAACAGCTGAACCATTTTTAGCAGAAACTTTCCAAAAAGTTCAGCTTGTGCCACACATGCACCATGCAAAATTTCAGCTTCAAAAATGCTGATTTGACACTTTTGACAGACACCTCATGGGGAGTCAGGCAGCCTGGGGAGGAAAGTGCCTTGGAAGTATGGTGACCAGGAAAAAGTCCAATATTTCGGTTTTTGTTCACCTGAAAGAATTTTTCAGAATGTTTCCTCTGGTGAAAAATTTTGAATTTTTGACTTTTGTCCCATTTTGCAATGAAAATGTTACAAAAAAAATATCATTTTTTCATGGGAGAGAAATTGTGTTAGAGCTGGGCAGAAAACAGACATTGAAGTGTCATCATTGAGTTAACACTCCAATGAGATTAACAGGGTACAGAAGAGCTCACCCTTCTGCCATTGTTTGAAGCTGGCCACAGACTCTGAAAACATCACTGGATCAGTTTACTCTCGGTTCACATGAGAAAGATATTGTTCTCAACCATGAGGGCTAGGAACATCAAAATACTCTTTGTGGGCCAAATAAATGTACCAAGTGAGCCAGATCCAGTTCACGCTCCACATGGTGGACTTCCCTGACTCACAGGCTTCACTAGCCAGCCCCTATGAGAAGTAATGATGTAGTTATGCAGTCTCCTGATGCCCAAGGCTGCAACAACCACCCCAGAGCAGGGAGAGGTTTTATCCACTCCTGTTCCCCTAAGAGACCATAGAACTTTGCTTCATGCTGCTTGTGTTTTTGGACGATGCAGTCAATACAACAGGAGTGAAATCTTAGCCGCACCAAAATTAATGGAAGCTTTGCCATTGACTTCATTGAGGCCAGGATTTCACTCAGAATTAGGCCCATTAGAGGATTTGAATGTTAGTCTTTAACTTTTGCTTCTGCCCTCTACTCATCCAAGGTACAGAGCTTTCCTTATATTCAACCCCTTGTTTGATGTTCCAGTCTTACTCAGAACTTTTGTATAATGTTCCCAGTAATGTAAGAAACTTTATGAATTTATGTTCTGATCATTTTGTTTCTGTATGAATTCTATAATATTTCTTGTACAGGGCTTTTCAGACAATGAACCTTGCTTTTCATAAAGCTGAAACTGACTGTATATTAGCATAAAAATATTGAAACCAATCTCTGGATTTTGAATCACAAATCATAAAGACCTGAAGATAAATACTACAGAAAATAGTTGTATGTGTAATTTTCTTTAGACTCCCAGGGGTATACTATACTTTTTGCTACACCAACTGTATAGTTGGGAAACAGATTTGCTCTAATTCAGTAACTGGGTTTTCCTGGTTGCAGGGTGCAGGGGAGGGGGAAAGGATTAAATAGCATGTCTTTAAACATCTTCTGGGAAATTGTATAATAAATCCCCACAGGGATTTCTGTAATCCTCCTGCCTGAACTCAGATACTTTCTTCAGTTCTGAATCTCTTTAAACCTGATCAACATTTCTGCCAAATATAAATGGGACACTTGGAAGGTTCAACTTTTATTCACACTATAATTAACACTAAGAAAAACAAATCTTTGTAGATTGCTTCTTCACTTACCCTATGCAAGAAATCCTCACCTGCATTGAAAAAAAAAAACAAAACCTAATTAAAGTTCATTTGCTGTTAATTAAATAGGATTACACACTTTCCTAAATTAAAACTATTGTATTATTTCAAGTAATGCAATTCAAATTTTGCATCTAATTAATTAGCAGTAAATTACTGAACATGGTTCATTGGTAAATATGCCTAAATTTATCAGCTATAAAAGACTGAGATGCACCAAACAAATACAACTAAAGAAAAGAGCTATTAAATATAGTAGTCTATCATAAAAATAAAGCTTGCCTAAAAATGAAGGCCATCTCTAATAATAATAAAAGATTCAATGTACTTTAGTAGATAGAAACAATACGAGTTATTCAATGGCTTCCCTCTTAAAATGTCAGAGTGTAGTCTTTGTTTGATAGTATTAAAATGTCAGTAATTTGCATCTTTATAAAGAACATCATACTGCTTATGGGACTGTTCATGCTGTTTAAAAGTACACTATAATATCCTCTTGTAGGATGCTGATGCTAAGAATATAGAAGAGGGTGTTGAACTGAAAATGTTATTCAGCATGAATAATTATTACCCAATATTATGAGCAGTAGCAAATAAAAAAAAGGTTAAAATGAATAACAAAAATCTAAAACACATATCCCTGAATAGTGCTGTTTTGAGATAGTAATCTAAAGCAATTTCTGTTTCTACCTAACTTTGAACCACAGTTAGGCAAACATTCAGGAGGACAGCTCTTATGCATATGCTTAAAATTAAGTAAATGCTTAAGTTCTATTGAGGTCAAAAGCAAATACTTAAGTCCTGAAGTGCTTTCCTGAGTTGGGGCATTATTTTGTTCCAGTAAAATTCATTCCTTAACAAGCTGTCATATGAAAAAATATACAAAGATATTTCTACATCATAGTGTATTTCCTGACATCTCTTCTTTGGCTTGTATATCTTCTGAAATCAAGGATTAGAATATTTTGGCCTAGAAAAAGTTATGTCTGACATTTGGGGCTGGATCCTGCAAGTTCTAAGCACTACGGCCTCATGCTTAACTTTACGTGTGTTGGTAGTCCAAAGAACTTAGTGGAATTACTCATATGCTTAATGTTAAGCACATGTTTAAATGCTTGCTTGATGGGCTAGAGTGCTTAGTACCATGAAGGATCAAGATCATAGTCTTCTTTAAGAGCATTTAGAAATACCTTTGAATTAGATTTCAAGACTCTGATAAGATGGAAATTTAGGCCAACTTTTTCAGAAGTGTCGAATAATTTTGGCTACCTCCTTTTGTAAGGGCCAAACCTGAGACACCTAATGCCTGTTTCTTCAAATCAGGCCCACACTATGGTACAGCTCTGCACCCTCATCACTCACAGAATTTTGTCTCCAACATAAATTAGGATTTAAGTAGGTACAGAACAAGACTATCTTAATAAACACAGTTTGGAAATATAAGATGTGTTGCTTTTTGTCTGTCATTAGTATGTAGATTTTATTCTGTACAAACCATATAAAAATCAGCATAATTTTACATTTATCAGCTGAAGTTTATTTACAGGCACAGTTCATTCTATTTAAGCACTATTGGATTCTAGTGCTTCTACCATAAGAAACAAGACTTTTTTTTTTTGTCTCTGAGAAAGTTTTAACAGGCCAGTTGAAATTTCAATAGTGGTAGGCAGTGAAGAACCTTGCTGTTATGGGACAGTGACTGTTCCAAGGCTTCAGTGCTAATGTCCAAAAAAGAGGTGAAAAATTACCAGATGATCAGAAAATGTTTAAATGGACACTTCTTTACTTTTTGGGGTTCTTTCCAAGAAATTATTTTTAATCCACATAGATTTAAGTATTGACTATACAGCACTGATACGATTTTCTTATAAAAAACAGCTAGAGCATTAGCAATACATTTTAGCACACTACCAGTCCTGTACCCACATCTCCAGTAAAAGCTGTTGTCCAATATATAAAGCTGAATAACTCTGGGACACTGAGCACATTTTTTTCCTGCTGTTTTAAGCACACTAGCTAACGTTTGCAGAGTTTACATGGCTTTCTTGTCTATACCTGCTGGTCACAGTTGGTGGAGAAGCAGTTTCTCTCATGAGGTGCTTGTTAATTAAACATGGCAGTAGCCACTCAAGGGGAAAATTTCAACTCTATGCACAAAAGAGAAAAAAATATCAGATGTACCCTCTGAAGGCCCCAGTCTGTAAATAGATTGTTTGGATTCTATAGTGACTGCAACTTAAGAAAATCTGTAAGAGAGCTTAACGCACACATTGGGTGACTTTATTTGCTGAACTGTAACATAGTACACGGAAGGAGTTTTTTCTCCTGGAACTTTAGTGTTAACACAGTCAATTCTGTAAAGAAAGAAAAGTTCAAAGATTCTGAAGCTATCAAACACAACTTTTAGCCAAAGGTCTGCTCTGTCTTCACTTGCTTGTCTTCACTTTCAAGACCCTTGAAAGCCTATCCATGCCTTATCATCTCACGTTCACTATTGAAATGTTGACTCTTACTGGCCCATGATACCAGCCTCCACTTTCTTTTGTGCTGCCTCTCATCCTTGGGAGGAGCTCCCCATAAATGTCCACAAAACAACCTCATTATCCTGCTTCAACACCCTTCTCAAAATTCTCCTTTGTTGTGATGCCTACAAAACACTTGACAGCAGATAAGCTGCGGATACGCTGCGATCCCTGCCTATCATCAAAGCCACAACTAGGCATTTTAGCACCTGGAGCGAGCAAGCATAATTGCACCCCGTACTGTTTTTTTTTCCCCATAATTTTTCTGCCCCATTCAGAAGCAACACATAACTGTTGATAGTGGGTTGGGGAACAATGTAAAGGTTCTAGGGGGACATGTGACCACCTCACAGAGGTTTTCCAACTGTGGGATACACCCTGGAGTAATGTTTGGGAAGGCTGGGTCCAGCCAGCCCCACACAGTGGGGCTCAGGAAGGGAGTGCCACCTCCACCCCATGACTTACCTCAGTGGGCCACCCTGCCTGTTTGGGTTAAGGGTGGGGACGCAACAAAAAAAAAAAAATCAGGGGTGGTGGTAATGTGACCCCCCCCCCCCCGTGCCCTTCCCCAGCGTTATCTCTGGCCCCCTTTTTCCACCCCTGTGGCTTTGTGTCCTGGGTGGCTGCCCCGCTTGCCCTGCTATGGTTAGAGCCCTGCCTATCATGCTGACCAATATCATCTCATTATATCATTAAAAAAGAAATATTTTATTTTAAAGCTTGAATAGAAATTCTCTATTAGTAACAAAATAAAGATCCACTGGACAGACTATATAGCAAGAAGATAATTAGGAAAAATATGAAAGATTTAATTTTAATTTTTTTTAAACAGTATATGAGGTTAAGCTGCTAAAAATGTTTGGAGAGACCATGGGATATATTTAAATGAAGAATTATGGTCCAGATATCATGATTAAAAAGACAGTCAAGACCTGGCACGAAAAGTCTTGCAAAATGAGTTAGAGTGCATTAAAAAGTTTCATCTGGTAAAACTAACCAAAGAGAGCCACAAAAGCTCATCTGCTTTGGTTCTACTAGATTTAATATATCCATTGTGAACTATTGCTTTGAAATTCTTAAATACAGATATATAATTCATGTCATTGTTATTTTTAAAAATGTACCAGTCTGAGCCTCTGAGTATATTTACAATTAATAAAACATTAATTGACCTGGAACATTGATGGCATGCTGCCAGTGACTGGCATATAGAAAGAATCTGCAGTCTTCACCTGCCACCATGGCATAGTACAAGGAAAGTGCAGATTTGAAACATTCCCAGACAGTTGCCTCACTTATTCCCTAGGCCAGTGGTTCCAGCAGCTCCCATTGACCTGGAGCAGTGAACTGCGGCCAGTGGGAGCCGCGATTGGCCGAATCTGTGGACGCGGCAGGTAAACAAACCAGCCCAGCCTGCCAGGGGCTTTCCCTGCACAAGTGGCGAAACAAGTTTGGGAACCACTGCCCTAGGCAATACCCCCAAACATTTGTAATCCCAGGCAAAATCTGAGCAGACAGATGAACATGGAGACTAAATAAACTCTTTTCTTTCAGGAATAAAACAATCAAAATGCTGTATAAATGGTCAGTCATAGCAATGGGTACTGAAATCACTGGAAGCCTCTGCCCCATGGCCTCAGAGGTCTGCACCATCAGGGGAAAGAAAACACGTGGCCCCTTTTAAAGGAGTACACCCCCTGGCACACTTCTTTTTGGGCATTCAGCCTCCCTCATGGTCTTGATGAGGCAAAGAGCAGGACTCTGAGCTGACAGATAGGACACAAAGCTGTAGCAAAACCTATCAGCTCCCATTGCACTTAGTGGAAGAGTTTGTAATACCTTCCTCGAAGCCTGGGGGCCATTCTGCACAGGAAGAAAAGCTCCCCCTTTGGGTTTATAATGGGACCATGTTTTGGGGCCTTGCAGTGGGTATCGTGCTCATTGCCTGTTAAGGCTAGGAAGGAATTTTTCCTCACTGCCAGACTGGCCAGGGTGAGGTGGGTTTTTAAACTTTCCTCTCAGCAGATCAGGGACCTGGTGGGTAAGTTATGCTGTAAAATTAACTTTTGTTGCAACTTAGCAGGTACCCAGGGCAGGTAATCGATTAACAGGAGGTCTGGTTCCCTGATAAACCATAATTGGAAGTGGATCAGGAGACTGCATCTCTGAAAGAAAGTGGAGAATGGAACTGGAAGTAATGTGGAAATCTCAGTTTCAATATGAAACCAATTGAAGCTAGGTGGTTTTAGCAAAACTTTATTTTGTTTTTTCTTTGAAAAATAATCTCAAACAAACAATCATTGTTCAATGGATATTGGGCTTTAAATATTCACCATTGTGTATGCACAGTATTCTTTTTCCAATCAAAAAGGTAGATTTGGAGGTGTTTTTTATTTGTTTTGTTTTTTTTAATGAGTATGTGATAAATCATGAAGATGGTAAAGTTCAAACATCATTTGCATTCAACCAGTTCCCCATTCTAGTATTCTTAATTATCAAGCTGGAAATTTAGGGCATGTGGGACATCGTGTCACATACTGTAGTTAGCTAATTAGTTTCTTTAGTAAAGTATTATGATTAATCAAGAACAAGTGTCACAAAAAATTATAAATATGCCATTCCATCTCTGAAAAGTATTTAGTTAATTTTATATGCTGCATTTGTAGCATCCCATGATTGCTTATAGCAATTTTGCATATTTTGTTGATTACGACTGTTGTTGTCCATGGAATGTGTATTAAAACAAATGAATATAAATGAAACAAAAACTATTATATGCTGTTACTATTTGTATTTATACTGCATGAACATAGCTGATAACCAGAAACAACATAGTAAATATTTAACTAACAAAATTACAAAGATCTAGGGGAAACTGCTAGTAGATAATGTTTTCACTACAGTTTTAGCAAAAATAATTCATACTTGGCATTTTAAAAGAAAAGTTAATTAATTCATTATGGACTTTTGGTCAATAGTTCCTGCTACCAAGATGGCCTGAACCAAGGAAAAGTCTGCCCTAGAGTTCATTTGTTGATAGGAGTCAGTTCACACACACACTATCATTAGGGAGAGGGAATAATAAACATTGTTTATTTACTCAGAGGAGGGGGAAAGAAGAGACATCAGTGGAAGAGCTGAATTTGCTGGAAGTTCAAGTCCCAGATGTAGGTGTGAAATGGAGGGTTCTCAGAGCCCCCTGAAAAAGTCTGAAATATAAATTCATGTTGGAAGTATTTCTAATAGAACTGTGCTAAATATTTGACTTACAATCATTGAAGGCCTAAAAATAAGCCTGTAGAACATTTGTTTTAGTTCATAAAATTACCAAAGCTTTTTGTGAAACTGTCTGATTATCTATGAACTGCTGGACTTCTGACTGTGTTGGATTTGGTGCATTTAGCGCTAAAGCACACATCTTAGGGAACAGCACATGGTATTCCTTCAGTATCCCTGTCTGCCAAAAAACTGCCCTCATGGGAACAAGAAGGTCCACTCAGCAGAAGCCATTTTAATTTGATTTCTCAGAAATAAGAAATAGGATGGATATGGTGAGGAATGCATTATAACTGATCCCAGTTGGAAGAGGGTCTACCAAAATGTAACAAGTAGTGTGGCCTAGAACATAAAATCCTTCTTTAATTCTCCTAGTTAAGTAGGAACTGTCATCATTAAATTTTGACTTGCATAATACAATCACGGGGGAAGCTAGTTTTCACTAACACCAGAGTTTCCTGGTTGAATCAGAGCTGAGACCTATTCCTACTTCCAGCAAACCCACAGCAAACTCCTCCACCACGAGCCTTGCCTATGTGTTTGCAATCAGATTAGGGGATTGGAAAACCTGGTTGAAACCTCAGAGCCTGTGAATTTAGCTCTGAGCAAAAACAAACAACTAAACAACTAAAACTCACAACCAATATGGAGATAACACAAACAGGTTTGCACAGCTCCAACTTTAAACATGTTACCCTTACTTTTCACCACTGTCATTTTTAAACCCCCCCCCCCCACCTACTTTTCCCTAGATCAGGTGAGTTAGGGTTCCCTATTGTTCCAGCCATTTCACAATACCTTAATTGGCTTTTCTGGAAGCACTATTTTCATGCCCACCACTGACAAATATTTCTTACAATATAGATTTTCTGTCTCTGCTTCTCCTCCTCTGTGCTCTTATCCCTTTATTTTCAGCTATTTGTTATCCACTTCCCCTGTCACAAAATCTCACCCCATTTTCCTGGTTTCTCTTTCCTCACCCCCATTCTCTATGTTCTTCTCTAATCAAACATCATGTTGTCCCATCCCAAGATTTGTTTTGAAGTGGCTGCACTGGGAATGGTGTCATCTGCACAGGAAGAGAAAGTTTTGGATCTGGAGGTCCCCTTTATTTCTGAAGAAGTTCCCTTCTACTCAAATAGTGCCCTGTATAGTTGAGCTGCATTGAATGTCCTCACAAATGTGATTAGATATTTTTAGAGAGGAAAGTAGAGAGTAGGGCTCATCCAGAGACAGATTAAGATTTCATGGGGCCCTGGGTCAGAGCAAGTGGGGAGGCCCTGGGTCAGAGCAAGTGGGGAGGCCCTGGGCCAGAGCAAGTGGGGGGGGGCCCTCCCCATCCCTTCTGCCTGCAGTCCTGCCCCGTTCTGCCCCTTCCCCCTGCAGCCCCACCCTTGTTCCAGCCACGGTTCCACCCCATTCCATCCTCCCCACTGCGGCTCCAAGACCAGAGAAGCTTTGTCCTGTTGCCATGGCCGTAGTGGGGAGTGAGAGGTCCTCCAACCTGGGGCCGCAGCAAGGGTCTGGGCTCTGGGGCTTTCCCCCCATCTCCCGGCGTTTCTGCTAGGGAACAGGGTCAGGGCGCAGGGGCACCCATTTTTCCGGGGCCCCTCAATTGGCTGGGGCCCTTGGGCACAGGCCCTGTCAACTCATTGGTTAATCTGCCACTAGGCTAGGGTTACCATATTGAACATTGAAAGAAGAGGACACTCCACGGGGCCCCCGTCCCCGCCCCAACTCCACCCCTTCCCTGCCCCAACTCCAACCCCTTCCCCAAAGTCCCCGCCCCAACTCCGCCTCCTCCCTGCCCCATTGGACCCCTTCCCCAAATCCTGGCCCCGGCCCCGCCTCCTCCCTGAGCGCGCCACCCTCCCAGCCACCCAAAACAGCCACCTCTTCCCTGGGCTCCAACTTTCCTGGCTCCAGCCACTCTCCAGCTTGTGCGCCCCGGCCAGGCGCTTCCCCCGCGCAGCCAGAAGCGGGGGGGGGGGGGGGGCAGGAAGTTGCTTCGGGCCCCAGGCCTGCCCCCGAGCTGGGCATCCCAGCCCCAGCGTGCTTCCACTTGTGAGGCTGCATCCAGCTGCAGGCTCCCTCTCTGGCCAGGCTGGAGCAGAGAAGTGCTGTGTGCATGGCCTGGGCCTTGCCCCCGGGCTCAGGGGGGCCTCCATCCCGCTCCCAGCCGGACCCGGCGAGGCTGCGGCAGCTCAGGCCAGGCAGCTGCAGGAGGCACTGCAGCACCGGCTCTTCCTGGGGGGGCGGAGCTCAGGCTCCTGGGAGCCGCCGCTGAGCACTGAGAAATTTTCCCCTGCGCCGGACCATCCCCCTGGGCAGCGGCTCCGCAGAGGAGGGAGGGGGAGGAAGCCCCGGCTGCACGGACCGCTGGTGGGGGGCTCCTTGCACGGCCGGGACGGAGGAGGGAAACTGAGGCTCTGCCAGAGCCGAGGGGGATGCTCAGAGGAGGGAGAAGTGGCCGCGGGTCTCCCCCCCCCCCCGCAGCTGGCTGCAGAGATGCCACCGCTCCTAGCTGTGGGGCGTGGGGTTGCAGCAGCACTGGGAGGGAGGGTAGGTTACAATCCGCAGGCTGCAGCGAGCTGACACCCCAAGAGGAGAGAGGGGCAGGGGGTAGGGTTATCATACATCCGTATTTTCCGGACATTTTTATATATTTAAAAAATCCTCCCGGACGGCGATTAACAACTAAAAAGTCGGACATGTCCGGGGAAAATACGGACATATGGTAACCCTACACTAGGCGCATCCCTCCAATACCTGCAAGCACAAGTGTCTGGAGCGGCAGAGTGTGGGTCAAGGCAAGGTGACCCTGAAACCTGGGTACAGCACCACTTCACTGTCTAATTTAACCCTCCTGTAGTGGTGCGGACTCACCCCTGCGGCCCCTCCTGCTGGTCTCTCAGGGAATTAGCTCGATTTCCAGCCTGGAGCGCCCTCTGCAGGCCAGTGATCCACTACCGCTTGGCCCCCGTGTCCCTCCCTGGACTCCTGTTAGCTGGGGTGCTGCCCTCTGGCAGTAACCCCTTTCTCTCAGGGTCTCCTCTCTCCAGGAAACCCCCACTCACTATCCCCACCTCGCCTCAGTATAAGGCTACTGCCAGTCATCTAGCTCCATGCCCTGGGGCAGACTGCAGTATCAGCCTACTCATCACTGGCAAGGTTGGGTTTGGACCTGCTGCCTTTGCCTACCCCTGGGCTGCCCTCTGCAACCCCCAGTACCTGTTGGCCTTATGCTAGGCCGCAGCCTGGGACTTTCCAGGCTGGAGCTCCTCGGCTTCTCTGCCTTTCCCCAGCCCTGCTCCACTCAGGTACCTTGCCTCTAGCTCCCTGCAGCCAGGCCCGTCTCTCTCTGAATGCAGAGAGAGACTCTCTGCTTGAGCTCCTTGATCCCAGCCTTTTTATACAGGCCAGCTGTGGTCTGATTGGGTAGGGTTACCATACGTCCGGATTTTCCCGGACATGTCTGGCTTTTTGGGCCTCAAATCCCCGTCCAGGGGGAAATCCCAAAAAGCCGGACATATCCAGGAAAATAGGGAGGGCCCGGTGGGGCTCGGCCGGGGTCCGGGGCCAGGAGTGCGGAGCCAGGGGTGCTTGGCCTGGGGCCGGCAGTGCTCGGCCGGCGGCTGGCCTGGGGCCGCTCTGCCAGGAGGTGGGGGCCGGGCCGGGGCCGGCAGTGCTCGGCCGGGGGTGTTGGACCGGCCCTAGCCCGGGGCCGGCGGTGCTCGGCCGGGGATGTTGGGCCGGGAGCCGGCGCTGGCCCAGGGCCGGCGGTGCTCGGCCAGGGGTGTTGGGCCAGGGGCCGGCGCTGGCCCAGGGCCGGCGGTGCTCGGCTGAGGGCCGGCGCTGGCCCGGGGGTGTTCGGCCGGGGGCCGGGAGCCGGGGCCGGCAGTGCTTAGCCGGGGGTGCTTGGCCGGGGGCCGGCGCTCAGCCAGGGGCTGGCCCGGGGCCCCCGGGTGCTCGGCCGGGGGCCGCGCTCAGCCGGGGGCCGGGGCCGGCGCCCCAGGGCCCGAGCCGAGCCGGGCGGGAGACGCCGGGGCCAGAGCCTCTTGGCCTGGGCTGCTCAGCCGCACCCCGCCCCAGCCCCAGCTTACCTGCTGCCTCCCTGTTGCCTCCCTGTTTCAGGCTTCCCGCGAACATTTGATTCGCGGGAAGCAGGGAGGAGCAGGGGGCAGAGCATTCAGCGGAGGGGGCAGAGTTGGGGCAGGGCCTGTTGGGGAAGGGGCGGAGTTGGGGCGGGGCCGGGGCGGAGTTGGGGTGGGCCCCGGGCCCCATGGAGTGTCCTCCTTTTTTAAAATGAAAATATGGTAACCCTAGATTGGGGTGTGGCCCAGCTGTGGCTGCTTCCCCAATCAGCCCAGCTTTTAGAGCTGCAGCCCTCTCCAGGGCTGTTTTCCAGCTCTTCCAGGCAGGAGCGGGTGTCCACCCTGCTACATCTCCCCTATTTAAAGACTCATGTCCCAGTGGCACTACCACATGTTTGCAAACCTGGGGAGTCACTCATATCTTCCAGCCCTAATGACATGGCTGGGGTAATTCCCTTATTAATCCATTCACCCCAAATACTTTAATGGGAACTTCTATAAATGGTATGTCAAGCTACACATTCTATCTTTGGGCATTTCAGAGAGTTGGTCTGAAAAGACCAATCTACGCTATACCATGGACAAAAATTAATATAAGGTGGCAAGTTTTATAGCAATTTTGCTTAAACACTAGTCTTTCACATGTGTAATAAATACTACACTAACACAGAATGAAGAAAGAACATACAGATGGTGAGTTCTTTGCAACAGGGACTGTCACTTTTAATATTTGTGCCTAGCACATTGTGGGCTCTATAGAAAACAAGCAAAAAAATAACAGGAAAACCACAGGAAAGCCATCTGTGAACTGCAGTTTTCTCTGTTCACGTTTTTATGTACATTTGTTTATAAAATGACAGATAAAAGGCAAATTTCATCTGTGAACACAGAATAGCACCTATTGGTGAGGACCTGAGTGGTATCCAGTCCTTGGCATAGAAGTGAATTTCACTCAAAGTGAGAAATTTATAACATAAAGCTAAATTTAAAAGCACAGCTGTTTGCAGGAATAGCCAGATAAACACTGAAATCAAAAGCATGTACTCTTTTCTTTCTGCACTTATACTTCCTTTGAAAGAGGAGATGCAGGCGCTTTTACAATTTTCAGATTGCCTAATTCCCATGTGATCCAGGTCCAACTACGAAGAACTTTCCTTACTAAGGCACCAGCTGTGCAACGTGGGCTATTTTAGAGCAGTTAAGTGGACACAGCTATTGAAGAATACAGTTAGATGGACAAGATCTTCATCTGAAAGTATTTTTACTGTGCATAGTTCATCTTCAATACTTATAGCCAAACAATGTTTATTTGCCGCTTTCCCACCCACTGTGAAGTCACTCTACACTGTTGGTATTTATTTGCCTATAAAATATTCCTAGAAGCATTCAAAAAGTGAAAAATTTGGCTACTGCTGTGTAAGAAGAGAGAAGCAGGTGTAACTGTGCGCCTGTAAATAAAGATGTTTTCTTTAAACATCAGATTCATTACCTGTGGTAAATGCAAAAACAGCCTCTGTCTAGTTCTCAAACACTATTGTCTTTGGAGAGGCTATTTAGTCATGGAATTACATTTCTACTCCACATCTATGTTTTCAGAAAACTGCAACCTTGTATCAGCATAAGGTACAATCTATTTGTAATGAAGCGAAACCCCTCTTCCTTTCTAACCCTGTCAACATGCACTGGACCAGATTCTCTAGTGCGATCAAGGGGTGCAAAGGGGCTGGATTTTGGCCATCAAGGGCCAGTGGAGAATTCGCTTTGTGGAGGGAGAAGTATTCTGTAGGTGTAATCCCAGTAGAGGTGTCTCCTTCACCAGCTACCACCTCCTACATGATGTAAGGGGTGGGTCAGGTTGGGGTAGAACAGAACCAACACAGAATCCTCCCCTGCTCAGGCTCACTTCCCTCCCCTGTGGAGCAAAGAAGCAGAATTAAAATGAGACTACTATTGGAGTAGTGCCTACTATGTGGAGTAATTCACAGAAAGTGAACACACAAGAGGCAAGGAGCACAAAAGAAGCACATAATTTAAAAATTTCAGCAAATCAATTTTTTTTTGGCAGTATTTGCCAAAGTCTTCATTTTGTATATTTAGATTCAACAATGTCAGACCTCCCCACACCCTGCTCTAATTCACCCAGGTGTTACAGAGAGTCTTAAAGCAGAAGATGGGATTTATCATGCCTCCAATCCACCCTCTTCTTTAAATACATAATAAAAAATATTGCAATGTTCATGGAGAAATTTTGCACCATTAAGCCTCACTCATGCAGTAAGCTGAATGCAGATGGATTCCTGTGCCATCCAACTGTCCCCCTCCCTCATTGTCTCTTCACCTCTGCTTCACTCTACACCTGCTTTTCTTACCTTGTTC
Organism: Trachemys scripta elegans; assembly: GCF_013100865.1. Lineage (NCBI taxonomy): Eukaryota > Metazoa > Chordata > Testudines > Emydidae > Trachemys > Trachemys scripta. Next base: position 96,771,453 of record NC_048304.1, on the reverse strand, counting down.
TCCCCTATCCTGTTCCTTTCTGTTTTCTTTCCATTTAGCTGATCCCTTCCTAACTAAACACCCCCCGCCAAAAACTGTGTAACTAATATATTTGCTGCCATCACATTGTTCACTCTGCTTATGTGTTCTATCCCTTCCCCCACTGTGTCTGTCTTGTCAAACAGATTGTAAGCTCTTCAGGTCAGGGAGTGTCTACTACTCTGTAAAGTGCCTAACACAATAAGGCCCCATTCTTGATTGGGCCGGAGGCACTACTGTAATAAATATGAATAATAATAAAAACCACACAGGGCCCCCACTAAAGACAATGCACCAGATATCCTCTTTATAAATATAGTTTATTTGCAAACTGAGAATTTAGCAAAATTGTGCAGAAGTCCAGTAACATGAAGGCCCAAATCCAGCACCCACACAGTGGGGCTCTGTGTAGACAGAGGGATCTACCACTTGCATCTATTCCAGGATTGAGGTCTAACGCGGCAAAAATTATCGATGAACATTGTGAATATTTTCAGGTTGGAGTGAAAGGCAAGTTGGGGAGGAAAGCATGGAAAAATACTCACTGTTGGAAGTAGACAGATTGGAGTTCAGCCTTCAATTTGGAAATTCTGTGCTTTTGTAGGTTTGGCTTAGGTCCTTAGTATTATTTGAACAGATTTTTTGTGCTGTCTATTAACAAGTTCTGTTTCACAAGCATAGCTTCATAATGGATGGTACACTTAGTATTCTGCAATGAAACTAACAGTATTTTCATAAGGTTATATGAATACTGATTTCCTTTCAGCCTTTGATACTTCTGCTTGGGAAGAATTATAAAGCAGCAAGAAATTCAGAAAATAATTGTTAATATTAGTTAGTTTCATCAGAGATCAAAGTTATGAGAAGAGGTAAAAACATCAGAGGTTTCTCAGAGCAGCTTTTAACAAGACACTTGTTGTATACATTATTCATATCATTGTACTGAACTAAAAAGTCTTTAAATTAAATTAAAAATTAAAAATTGCTAACCTTATAGATTACTGTATTAGGGATAACCCATCTATCATTGATATAGTATACAGATATGCATGCATATTTTGTAAGGTTTCAAAATTACAAGAGAATCATATGCAATTTTGGTCCCAGGCGATGAGAGACGCAAGGTGAGTGAGACCAATTTCTGTTAGTCTCTTTCAAGCTTATCTCTTTCACCAATAGATGTTGGTCCAATAAAAGATATTACCTCACGTCATATTGTCTGTCTAGCAGTTACAGTTGTGAGTTAGTGTGTCTTTACAGTTGTGCCCGTTTTCTGTGTGGGATTCTAAATAAGTCTCTCAAGAACACTTTCACACCCTAGCAATAGCTGTATACGTAATCACAGGCTAGACAAGACAAAAAGATAACTTAAGATAGTACATGAAATCCAAGGAATGAGCATATATAATCAGATAAGGTTTTTATAATATCATGTCAAAAAGTTATATTTTCCTACCTTATCCTACTTTGAACCATCACAAAATAAGTTACTGTATACCAGAAGTGATACATTCACCTAGCTTTATCTAGTATACAATCATTTAATTTGAAAGTTTTAAAGTATGAATGTATATATAAATAAAATTACTATGTAGTATCTAGAGTCTAGCTATTAGGTTTATTGACCTAAATCTTATGCTTTACCAACATTAATATCAGTGAATCATTTTAGAAGCAAACTTTGTAATCAAAATTACTCATTTGCTTGGGTTTATGAATTCTACCGCCTTTGTATGTCATGATTCAAATCATATCATTAATATAAGCAGCACAAAAGGCCTGTAATTAAGTGATAAATAAATCTTTATAAATAAGTGATAAAAATATGAAAATACCTGATGAGATTTTAAGAGATCCTGGGTAAAAATTAGAGAAAATAGGCGATACTCTGATGTTTTTAATGCAAGGCAACAAATCACCAGGTTTGCTTGAAAGTTTATCTAAAGTCTTCTAGAAGCAAGATATTTCTTACATAGATGCTTAAATTCTGGAGTTATGACCAAAATACCTTAACACATACTATATTTTAGCTTTTCAAAAGGTCACCCCAAGAAACTTTCATTTTTTCCTGCTCTTTCCTTGGATGAATAGCAGGTAAGGATTATTGGCTGTCACAGTTACTGCCAGAGCTCTTCATTTCAAACAAGGCTCTATCAATGTCTATGTTAGTAACTAGCAAGGAGCACAGGACTCGTTGTTATCACATTAATGGATCTCAATATGTCATGTCAGTTTTCAACACCATCTGCTCATGTAACTCACATTCTTGTAGTACTGCACTGATTGATTTTCTTTAGTCTAAAGAGGGGAGAAAGGCAGTTGGGAGAAGACATGGATTTTTAATTAATCATCTTGTCTCTGCACACATTCAGAGAGGAAAGGAGGGGAGGGCGCTTACAAGGGCCCAGTGGCATCTGAATGAGATAGTTACAGGTTTGTTCAGTAGCTGACTCTGAAGCAGTGCAAAGGATTTCCTTTAAGGGCAAGCAGTCTAGCAGGTTCCACACACCCGGCATCAGAGAACTGAGCCCACTGGACCTCATTAGGATAAAAGTTACAATAGGAAGAGCTGAAGACAGTTCTGTGGACTCAGGGGCTGAACAAATACAGGACTAAGACGTCTCTGCTGTGAGGACCATGTCCCAGAGCCTGTGCCTTTGGATCCAGATTGCAGGCTCCCTATCTCGCTGGAAGCTATTGGCTCTGGGACTGAAACTGCTGCTCGCTGTGAGGCTATTCAGACCACTTTTGCTGAGGAGATTCTGTGGAATTTGGAGAGTAACTGTGGGGCTGCCATTGTCTCTGTCTCTGTAGAGTCCAGGTGACACATGTCACCTCATGCCACACTGCAGAGTTTGAGTCCTGGGCTACACCTAAAACTTAGGTTGACCTAGCTACGCCACTCAGGAGTGTGAAAACATTACTTCCCTCAGAGACATAGTTAAGGCAATGTCAGCCCCGGTGTAGACACCACTAGACTGACAGGTAGACTGACATCAACCTAGCTACCCCCTCTTGAGGGAGTGGATGAATTACAGCGATGGAAGAACCTCTTCCGTCACTGTAGCAAGCGTCAACACTACAGCCTCCCAGCTGAAGCACTGCGGTTGTGCCACTGTAGCGTTTGTAGCAGAGACATATCCTGAGAAGACTCAAGGGGAGTGTCTATGCATGGATATATACCAAGGCATAACTTTCACTGAAAATTTACGCAACAGCAACAAAGTGGCAAAATTTGTGTAGGGAAAACACTGTTTGCAGTGTTATTATAGCCATGTGGGTCTTAACAACAGCCCCCCCACCCCCAGCTGCTTTTTCCTCTCCTACTCCCTTCCTTTCCTCCCTATGACTGTTAACAGATCACTTCAATTAAATGGTCCCATGAAACATGTTAGCTACTTATGCTAAACAATCTGTTCCACCTCGTATTTAGCTGTGACACTCAGGGCTTGCCTTCACTACCATACTACATCAGCGTAGCTACATTGATGCAGCTGTGCTGATGTAGCGTGTCTGGTGAAGATGAGCTACGTCAACAGAAGAGCACTCTCCCATCAATGTAATGACTGCACCTCAACGAGAGGAGGAAGCTATGTTGGCAGGCAAGCGTGTGCTGCTGACATAAAGCACTGTCTACACTGTGCTAAGTCAATGCAACTTATGTTGCTCAGGGGAGTGGTTTTTTCACATCCCTGAGCAACGTAAGTTACATCAACTTAAGCGGTAGTGTAGACAAGCCCTTCATTTCCCAGACCTGAAGAACTCCGCGTAAGCTCAAAAACTTGTCTCTCTCACTAACAGAAGTTAGTCCAATAAAAGATATTACCTCACCCACCTTGTCTCCCTGGGGAAAACACTACTAGTTGTGAGCATTTTTCACAACTATTATGCCATAAGTATTCCAAATCCTAGTTGCAGATGTTTATCTATATTAAATGTTATTCCTTCAGAAATTGTGTGGCATGCTCTCTTGGTGCTTTAACCCTGTCATACTTTCTAAAAAAAATTTTTTTAAAGTCCTGTAAAAACTGAGCTCTGGCCTGTGCTTCAGCAGAGAGGTAGGCAGAGCTGCAGGAAAAAGTGGAGTAATACATAATAGAGCACCCTCCAACTTGTTACACTCAAGCACATCTGTATCAAAGACACAACAGATACAGGATACAGCTGTAAGTATCCTTATGCCCATGTCTCTACATACTCCTTCCTGATGTTCATTTTAACAAATAGATTGCATTCTCTGTTTTGTTTTTTGTTACCAACTTGCTAATACCGTACTGGGAAGATGCTTCCTGAAGCAAAACCCAGAATACCAAAATGTTAAACAGAAAAAATAGAGGAGCAGATTAAAAAAACAAATCTATAGAGAATGTGTCAGTTGGCTTTCTGTAGAATAGGAGGAATTCTAGTGAGAATATCCTATGTTAATGGAGCACATTATGTCCAAATGATTAGCTTGAAGACGTAAAATTTTAAATTAAAATAGCTTAGACTAAAAAGCCTAAGCTATTTTTGTAAAAACAAATTTTAAGAGATAAAGGGACCCTATATTAAAAAAAAAAGTGAAATAATATTATTTTTAAAGTGGGGAAAAGGGAACAGAAGAAACATTCCCAGTAACACATGTTATCCAAACATTACATCATTCTGATACTGTAGAAGAACCAGAAAGAGAAACAAAAATGTTCACTTTTCTGTTTTAGTTGTCTAAAACTGGGGCAAATGCATAGCATAAATTAACTGTATAAAAAGATTAAATTTGATTATTACAACAGTAATTTGGTTAATTGGAAGGGAAAGATGTATTTCTCTGGAAGGCAATCACCTAGAGTAAAATTTTCTAAAATGTGTATGTGATTTAGGAGCCTAAGTCCCATTGACTGTCAGTGGAACATATACTCTAAGTGACACTTGTGAAAAATGGGACTCAGGCTGCTAAGTCACTTAGACACTTTATTTTACTCTTAGCCCTTTAAGACATTGGATGAGGGCTAGAAATTCACTCATAGTCAATTATGAACTAGATGCATGTAGGAAAATGACAGAACAGGGACACTGTCAGATACAACAGACCAGATCTAGTCATGATGTACCTTTAGAACAACATTGAGGTAAACTGTGTTGCCTCAGTCAACACATCTGACTACAAGAGAAATAAGGTTTTGAAATGTCAAGTCCCAAAGCAAATGTTCAGCAAGTGCCATCATATTGGGTCTTATTAAGATAGAAGGACTGTCACATTGGATTCATGCCTCTCGGGTAAGAAAAGAATAATGGAAACTTACCTAAACAACTGCTGCTAAAAATTAAAAGTAGTCTATTTTTATACCTCAAGAAATTATTCTATTTTTCCACTGATGGGAGATTCCACCTTCTAGTACCACAGGTCTAACCCTGTGTTTCACATCTGGAATATAACCTAGTTCATTACTGTACATACACTTCAGGCTTACAGGAACTTTGCTGCACTCACAGCTCAGATCAATGTATTTCTGAAGATACATGGGAACACAGACTCTATCTTGTCATCTATGACAAGACAAAGCAAAGCAAGGTTACAATTTTGCTGATTTTTTTAGTCCCCCCAGAGATGAGGTGTTTGTACCCTACCAGATTTTTCTTCAGCTAGGGATTACTTGTTTTTAGTAGAGGCAGTTCACATACCTTGGTGGACCCAAGTAAGGCTAAGAGACAAGCTAATTTAGCAGCTATATACTTGTTGGAGGCCAACAGTAACATTTTAGTTAAATGACTCTGGGGTTCCATTGTTGTATGCAGTATTGGCGTAGCCGTGAGTTAATATTTTTTATTGGACCAACTTCTGTTGGTGAGAGAGACAAGCTTTCGAGCTTACGCAAAGCTCTTCTTCTGGTCTGGGAAATATACTTAGAGTGTCACAGCTAAAAACAAGGTGGAACAGATTGTTTAGCATAAGTAATTAACACATATTTTGAGGGCCCATTCAAGGATAGGTGGCCCATTATCCACCCAGTCATAGGGGAGAAAGGAAGGAGAAGGGTGGGGTGTTATTAGTGGGTTATAGATTGTTGTAATAAGCCATAAATCCAGTGTCTCTATTCAGTCCATGATTTTTAGTTTCTAGCAAAGTTATGAATGCTCCCAGGCTTTTCTTTTGAAAGTGTTGTGTGGGTTTCCTTTAAAGATGAGGACCAATAGGTTGAATGTAGAGTGATTGCTTGTCTCACTCACCAACAGAAGTTGGTCGTATAAAAGATATTACACATCACCCATCTTGTCTCTTTGGAGTCCCACTGACCTTCAAGACAATGTCATTTAAGCACATTCGGAAAAAAAAGTATTTAATCTCTGGTCCTTTCAGTGTAACAGGCTCCATTTTGTACAGGATTGTGAAGTATATGCTACTTATTTGGCAGAAATTGTGATTTGTCCCTGATCTAGATGATGAAAGCTGCAAACTGATATTGTTGTTTTCTTTAGTGCTTACAAACACATCACTTAGTGCTGAACATACACAAAAACACAATCCCTGCCTCAAAGAAATTACAACCTACCAAAAAAAACAATAACCCGCTATGGTGATGGAGAGTTTACAAATCTATGTAACAACAACTAAATGATTTAGCAAAACATTAATAGCCCTAAAGGAGTCATACTGGGCATTACATTATTTTGGCTAGGGAGGGAGATCTGACTAGCATGCCAAATTCTCTGATCCTTTTCACCCTAAAGGAAAACAAAAGCCAGAGCAGAGATATAATTCTTAATGGTGGCAGTAGATTAACCATCTGCCACCTTGCTCACCAAGTAATCAAGGATTATAAGCTTAACTTCTGAAAGGGAATTTTTTATTGCCTGGCTTTGACTATGCCCACAAAACAAAGTACCTATAAACCCTACTGCATGATCTACTGGAGGCATATTTTGCAAACTTAAAGCAGGAGTCTGACAATTTGTTCTCAAAAACCTGTATTTTGTAAGGAATCCCACTAGCATACGTGCTATCATCAGAAAATCCTTCAATGCAGAGTTTTCTCTCTTCCCCCCCTGCAACTGGGTTGTGATACCTAGTTTTGCTCAAGACTATGCAGAAATCTATCAAGAATTGTAGAACTGGGCTGAACCATGACTTGACATGAACTGGGGTAAGATGAGAAGGCTTCACACTGAATGACTCTTGATTACATTTGCTAACACTTGCCCAAGGGGAGAAGTGATGTTCAGGCACTGAGGGCATGCCCAGTGGCTTGAGAAGACATCTCTCACTACAGCCATTTTGCACAGGAATCTCAGAAGTTTTTTTAGGTTTTCTTTTTAGGATTGTTGTTTTTTAAAGAAGTGAAACAAATCTGTCTCTTATGGGGATCCCTGCAGATAGTCTGTAAAAGACTCTGATCTGAGGGAGACTTCCTTACAATCAGATTGTCAGCCAGTCTGATTCCTTCCCTCCCTATGCCTACAGCAAATAAAAGAGTAGAGTGCTAACATCTTTGCGGGTGTCCCGAGTTATTAAGAAGTTGTGAACTTTCCTGATTGAAAGAGATCTAGTTTGTTTATGCTTATTGGGGCCTCTCATAGAACTATCCCATGACTCACTTTTTGGTAACAGAATGAGGTTCCACGCGTGTCTGCAAGAAAGTGTGCCGTGAAAGGCTGTGATGGCTAAATATGTAATATGGAAGCCTGAAACTGAAAACTGCTTCTCTCGGACAGGGCTCTGTGGAGGTGACATTCTCCTGCCTCGGGAAGATGCAGTGGATGCTCTTTGGAGCTGGTAACTATGAGTTTTTGTTCTTTCTTCCTATGCTTGAGGGTAGACTGCTTCCTATATCCCTGCTTTAGATTTAGAGCTGTTGCTCCACTTCATCTTCTCAATGGAATTTTGGCCAAGGAAGTCACAACTGACCAAACTGAGGATGTCCAGGGAACTTGGGGACATCCCAAGTACTTTAAAGAACCTGATCTATGCTGATAATCCACAAAGGAGTCAGAGCTGCTAACAGGATGGATGTTCTTACCCTGCTATGTAAGAGATTTCTTCCTTCAGCTGGGATTCAATAAGAGTATCCCACATGACAAATCAAAACAATCCAGGAGCCTCGCAAACAGCCCAATCTATCTACAACCTTCCATTTTGACCTGAGAGGAGGAAGGGGCACCTCAATAAATCCACACAGCAATTGGCATCAGCTGGAAAAAACTGCCAATTCCTAATTAAATTTTGGGATGTCATCATTCACGCTAAACAGCAATACTAGTGTTTCCTATATTATATGTAAGCAAAGGATTTTTACAGGGCTCTCATCTTCAATAACTATATTCTCTCAATGAGTAGAGTAAGGTGGGGGCCTACATGACAGGAATTACTAAGGTCATGTCCCAGTTCTGACGTGGATTCTTATTATCTTCACAGCATATACCCGGGGGTGGACTTTGGGATCCTGTACTAACGTACTAAAATAAAGTACTCAGAGCATGGCTTCACTCAGAGTGAAGTAAGAGAAAAGATCTTGGTTTTGTTCTTCATATTCATTGTTACCATCTTGAACACAACACACATTCTGGAAGGTTGCAATGTAGCAATTTTATTTCTTAAAATCCAGACCACCACAAAACCCTGAAATAGCATGAGACAAAGAAGCTTCTCCCTAAAACAGAGGCACAACTCACCCCCACCTTACTGTAAGCTTGCTAGCTGCAAACTGACTGCTGGTAGGCTGAGATCACACACTTCCCTACAGGGCTCCCTAATCTGCAAGCAGGACCACAAAAAGACACTGAAATTTAAAGTGACAACCTACACCTTTAAAAGATTATTCAGTACACCATAATTCCCTTTGTGGCTTTGGATTAGTCCCAAATACCCTGCCTCCATTTTCTAATATTTAGAATGGGATTAGACTCCATTATAGGGGGTATGATGATTAAATGAGCCAATATTTCTAAAGCTAACTGAAGGTAAAAAGTTTCTGTTAACAAGATCATTATTATTTAGATTGCAGTAGTGCTCCACAGTGCACCAGATCTACACAAACTCAGACATGGTTCCTGCCTTTAAGTCTACATTCTAAAACAGCAAAGGCAGACAAGGGCTGAGGCAAAATAAATACAGCCTATAAGCAAATAATGAGAGCCACATAGGATATGTCTACACTGAAATTAAACGCCTGCTGCTGTCAGCTGACTCAGGTTCGTGGGGCTCAGGCTTAGGAGCTGTTTAATTGTGGTGTACACGTTCAGCCTTCGGGTAGAGCCCCAGCTCTAGGACCCTTTCCCCTTTGCAGGGTCCCAGAACCTGGGCTCCAGCCTGAGCCCAAATGTCTACACCACAATTAAACAGCCCCTTAGCCCGAGCTCAAGTCATCTGACATGAGCCAGCCAGGGGTTTTTAATTGCAGTGTAGACATAGCCATAACCTGCTAGATAGATGGACAGTGATCAGGGTGACGACAAGCACATATCTTAGTTATAGTTTGTTTGTTTATGCTGTTCGTGTGGCTACCTTCTCCAAACCAGTCTCCGCTATTCATCCCCCTCATATTTCCCCACAGCAACCCCCAACTTCAAGTCAATTTATCCTATGTCTTCCTTCCCAACATTTGACCCCTTGCTGCCACATAAATGAGAGATCAGCAATGAATAAAGGAGAAGTAGTCAGTCAGCAAAAGCATCGAAGTAGTCTCATCTAAGAGTATATGAAAGATGACTAGAAACATACAAGAATCCTGCCCATCTTGAAATGCTGACTGAAAGAACTGACTTAGAAGTCAGGAATTAGCCTAAGAAGGGAATTACCCAAAACGCTGGGGAATTTAGGATTCGGTGTATTGGAATACAATACAATACAATGAAAGAGTGGTTTCACTCAGCGTGAAGAAAGAAAAAAGATCTTGATTTTGTTATTCCCATGCATTATGACTAGTACCTTAAATATATAAAATGTGACCAAAAAAAATTAAAACCTACAAATATTGTAGAAATCTTTTGCTTCCTTTTACTATTGCTGCTTTTGCAATTAATCTATAATTCTACTTATCTTGTATTCCAGACTACAGATTTGTTTTATAGGAGGACTGGATTTTCTGGGCTGCCAGGTTCACACTGACTTCAAAATTTTTCAAAAACTGATTGTTTTTAGGCATTATATTTAGTAGATTGACATTTCTGTAATATCATTCTAAGAAGGTTTTATCCAGATAGGGTTGGAAACTACAACTAGGTTATAACTGAATGGATAATTTATAATGAGAATTGAATAGGGGAAGATTAAAACTTTAAACAACTTTAAATTTGTTATCTTCCCTAGTTGCTTTTAAAAATTATGAACCTTTTCTAAAATCATAGCCAAAATTTCTACAGAAGCCATGTTTCACATTTTTTAAATAATTTGAATTAAAAAGGAATAATGGATTATGTATCACACATCCAGTGAAATCTATAAGTAAATAGATCTATTCCCACAAGTAAGAGGAAATGCAGAATCAAGGCCTTTTATTCTTGTTATTCTGGATACATGCAGATAGTGAGTACGGCCTTCAGTATGAATGCATAGCTGAAACATAACACTTCCAACATTGCTTTAGGTACCATTCAGTCAGGGTACATTCATCTGTATCACATTTCTTTGTCATCTGGGAAAGCCAGAATATATATCAGTGCTAGATGCACATTAATTGTTTAGCTTATAGATGAAATCTTGGCCCTTTTGAAATCAGTGTAAACCCCCCCCCCAAATTTCAACGTGTGTGGGCTAAGGGACTCACCCCTCCAAAAAGATAATGTGTTTTCTTTGTTTCTTTCAGAATAGATATTTATTAAAAGGGTAACCTCCTACTGATTGGCTGATTCCATAATTTTAGACACTGGCATTTTATATTTACCGGCAAAAATTCAAGTCTAGGGCCATGTCTACACTAGCACTTATGTTGGCAAAAACTTTTGTCACTCAGGAATGTGAAAAACACACACACCCCAGAGTGACATAAGTTTTGCTGGCATAAGCGCTCATGTGCACAGTACTACATCACCGGAAACATTTTCCCACCAACAAAGCTACTGCCACTTGTTGAGCTGGTTTTATTATATCGACGGGAACACTTTCTCCCATCAGCATAACACAGCTCCACAAGTGTTCTTACAATGGCACAGCTGTATTGGTACAACTGTCCTGCTGTAAGCTTGTAAGTGTAGGCATGGCCTAGATCAGCTAGAAATCATTCCTACTTGAGCTCATATTTCACCTGTTGTAAATATCCCATTTTTTCTGTTGAGACTTGCAAAGAGTTTTCTTATACTATACACAAGATTCGGGTTGACTCAAAGTCACAATATAAAAATGTTCAGCACTGTAGTATCATTGGATTGGATTTTATGTCATTTTGCAGCATGTCATCTTTTATTAAGTCAAACTGCAGAAAGACCTCACAGCCTTACAGCAAAATCTATGAGGTACAAAAAGCTGTCACATTGGTTGTTACTAAGTAAAGGTTGCTCTAAAATAGAAGTTGGGAGCCAAACAGATTGCATATTGAGGCACCTATATTCTGCATTGCAAAACACAAGTGGTTGGTGGAATGTCACACTCTGCCCTACTGTTTATGATGAGCATGTAAATGACATAAAAAACCAAGCAGAAAACACCATTTCCAAGACAAGACTTTTTAATAAGATTCTTGTACTTGTTCATTGTTGGGTAAACTGCTGATTTTCTTAAAGCGGACTTGTGGGTTAGGGATGCCAGGTGTCCGGTTTTCAACTGGAAAATCCAGTCGAAAAGGGGAGCTGGCAGTGTCCGGTCAGTATGCTGACCAGACACTAAAAGTCCAGTTACCAGAGTAACTGCAATCAGCCTCCCCTCCGAGAGGGCGGGAAAAGCAGCAGCTGCTGCCTGGAGGAGCTGCTCAGCTGCTGACAGAGAGAACTGGCTCCCAGACCCGCAACTTCAGCCTCCGGGGACCATCCGCCCCACTGTGCCCTGATTGCCCCCACCCTAACCCCTTGCTCCAGGGACCAACCCCATGCTGACCCCTCGCTCCATGGCCAACACCCCCTCGCTGCCCCACAGTGCCCCAATTTCCCCCAGCCCCTCACTCTGGGATCCAACACCTCCTTCTGCCCCACTATGCCCCAATTGCCTCCGGCCAGAGCCGGCTTTAGGAAGTACGGGGCCCGATTCGAACAGTTTTGACGGGGCCCCAGCAAGGATGACTGGAAAAAAAAAAAAAAAAACGTAAAAAAACATGTTGGGCTTGTACTCACCGGGCGGCACTCGTAGTCTTCGGCGGTTTGTCCTTCACTCGCTCCGGGTCTTTGGTGGCACTAAAGGACCTGCTGCCGAAGTGCTGCCGAAGACCCAGAGCGAGTGAAGGACCCGCCGCTGAAGTGCTGCCAAAGACCCGGAGCGCTGCCGGGTGAGTAAAAATTAAAAAGGAGCCTCTAGCCAGGGAAGGGATTCTCGGCCACTTGCCCCCACCCCGGCGGCCCTGCCACTGGGCGCGGGGCCCTCTTAGGCGCGGGGCCCGATTCGGGGGAATTGGTGGAATTGGCCTAAAGCCGGACCTGCCCCCGGCCCCTCGTTCCGAGGACCAACCTTTCCTGAGCCAGAGCCCAACTGCTGTACCCCAATTGGGCAGGCAGGCTCTGCATCAGCTCCTCTCAGCCCAGCTCTCCAGGGGGAAGCAAGTGATGGGGGGGGGGGAGGAGGAGGCAGAGCAGGGGAAGAGATCAGGCAGGGGTTTCCAGTTTTCAGCAATTAGAGAGTTGGCAACCCTATTGTGATTTGATAGGTCAATTGGCTTTATGCTTTCAACATATTACAGCACCTCCATATGGGGAAGATGACAGCACTTTCACGAGTCAAAACTGTTTTCCAGTTATGGTGAAAGCAAGTGAAACTGTGCCAGTGGAAAAGGACTTTCCCCACTAAGCTAAATTTGTGACTGCTTCTTTGTATACAAGAGAGACAAGGTGGGTGAGGTAATATCTTTTATTGGACCCAGAGGCAGATTACAATTTTGCTGGGCCAGAGCAAGTGGTCAGTTTTGTGGGGTCCTGGGCCCTACCCACCCCTTCCACCTGCCATTCCCCCAACCCCAGGTGATCTTGTCAGGGAGCAGGGTCGGGATGCAGGAGCTTGCCCCACTCCACTAGTCCGGCGCTCCTGCCGGGGAGTGAGGTCAGGGTGTGTGGGCTTGCCCTGCAGCACCTGCCTGGCATTCCTGCTGGAGAGTAGAGTCGGGGCACGGGGGCTTGCCCCGCTCCACCTACCCAGTGCTCCTGCTGGAGAGCGGGGTCAGAGCGCGGGGGCTTGCCCCACTCCCCAGCAGAAGTGCCAGGCAGGTGGAACAGGGCAAGCCCCTGCACCCTGACCCCGTTCCTCGGCAGGAGTGCCAGACAGAGCGAGGCAAGCCCCTGTGCCCTGACCTCGCTCCCCGGCCAGAGTGGGCGGGCAGAGCGGGACAAGTCCCAGTGCCCTGACCCCACTCCCTAGCAAGAGCGATGGGGTGGGGTGGAACAGAGCAGGTAGGGGCCATTTTTCCGGGGCCCCTCAATTGGTTGGGGCCACTGGGCACTGGTCCCATTGGCCCAGTGGCTAATCCGCCACTGATTTGACAGAATTCTGTTGGTGCGAGAGAGACAAGCTTTTGAGCTTACATAGAGTTCTTCTTCAGGGCTTTGTAGACAAGATATTCTGTGTGATTCTAGAACTCTCTCAATACAGTAAGTCACTTAGAACAGAGATATATTTTTGTGGTAGTGTAATGGCCATTAAGAAATTGCTTTATCTGTTCACATTTACCCTTCTCCAAGAAAAATGTGAGCATTATTGATATTTGAGACTTGTTTTACATTAGAGGCAAACTGCAGCTGATCATTAGCACTTTATACATGAACTCAGAGCAAGGAATCTACTATTACTGGAGCAAGGAATCTACTATTGAAATAGCATTGTTTGGAAGATTTATCTTCATAAAGTGCAGCTAAATCAACTGTGGTCTTGTCTCCTCTACTTGTGAGAGGAAGCTGCCTTTATACATCCCACATATATTGTGTGAATAACTCCTGAATTAGGTAAACCAATTTTCTTCTAAAAACACCCACAATTTTATTATTTTCTTTTAGACTTTTCATCAAAAATTATGGCGGATACAATATGAAGGAGCTTACTAGCTACTAGCAGATTTAAAAAAAAAAATCAGCACTGACACTAATTCAAATATTGGCTCCATTTGGTCCTTTCCTGGTGCTGAATTATACTGTATACTCTGTGGTGCCCTTATGCATATGATCACACTGTGCTATGAAAAAGTAAACTTCATGGCTGAAAGCAACTTCCAAATAAAATGAGAAGCTATTTCATGTTGCAACTACATACTATTTTTATGTAGATGTAAATGAAAGCCAGCAGGAAGAATACTCTGAAGGACCAATAGTTAAGCTAAGTAATAGTTTGTGAAAGAGAACGACCTCTAAGTTTGGACCAGCCATTGCAAAGCTTCTATAAAACAGTTCATAGTTTACCCAAAACAACATTTGCTGCTGTAAGATTTCATTAGAGAGTCCAGGAGGAGCTAACAAAATATTGGCCCAAATTCAGTCCTTAGAGTAAAAAAATCTAATACATGTGGAAATCTAATATATTCAATAGAGTTATTATAGCCACTTACACAGGGCCGGCGCAACCCATTAGGCAACCTAGGCGGCTGCCTAGGGCACTACAATTTGGGGGGCGGCGACCGCAGCGGTATTTCGGCGGCAGGATTTTCCGCCACCTTTGTGGGGGGCGGCATTTCAGGGCGGGACCTTCCGCTGCCTCAGGCGGCAGAAAAGCTGGCGGTGCTCCTGCACTTACATCAGTCCTGGATTTGACACACTCTTTCTGTCCCAGATTTTTGGGAACTAGCAAAGTAATTCTTCAAACAAAATGGGTGCACACAGAGACACTAAAGCAAAGAGGATTAAATTTTGCTCTTTACAGTGTCAGAACCACAAAAAAATGCAAAGGTGAAATGTGTCTTTTTTGTAAGAGAGTTAGAGTACTTAAATGTCTATGGTCTTAACCAGGCTTCCTGCTATTAGTGACAGAGGAGTTCCTGGTATTGATGCTTGCTCATCAATGAACCAGGAAAGAAATATTTCTTCTGAACATTCCATTCCTCAGAAATTAATTAAATCTGAACAAGCCCTTTTGGAGTTATGTTGTGAAAAGTTTTCTGTTTACTAGAATTGTTCATCAAGAAACTAAAGCTATGAGATGCACTGGGAACAAGTTTTACATATGTAAAAATGGGAAGGCACTTACAGTGATTGATCTTGAAATTAACATATATTCCTAAAATAATTGTTTGGGTGTAGGGAAAAGGAAATTAATACAACTAGAGAAAAAGACAAGCTAGAGGTGCTTTTTCAGGCTAATTTTAAAACTAATTTTACCCACCCACATGTACACAAAGCAGAATGAAAATGGCATGGATCACAACACAGGTTTGGTTGCTACACATTATTATTATGCACACCACCTACAGAACAGATTTGAAAACCTTTCACTTGTTACCAAAATCAGCTAAAATCCATTCCCTCTATGCCTTCATCATAGCTATCTGATCCATGCACAGAACACATGCCAAAGTGGCATCCAGTTTGGAAAAAATTCTTAACAGTTCAACATGTGTTGGGTTTCCTTGGCTGGTTATAATTCCTGCTGCACTAGTGTGTTGCAACAAATCAGGTGCACGGGGCTTAGTCCTGCTCCCATTCAAGTGCCTGGCTAGACTCCCATTGATTTCAATGGGAACAGGTCCTTCAAAGACTACTAAGATTGCTGTGACAAGTTTTAACATAACTTTCTTCCCAATAAGCTAAAGTTGTCCTTGGGCCCTAAGGGTGCCTCCTAAACTGTTCTTTGTAGATGATGTTTGTTGGTTCTCTAGAGACAATTGCTTAGATCCTCACCTCTTTGAAATGTTCCAGCTCTGACCTTGTTTCTTCAGTTATTATCTTGCTTATTGTAGCATGAAAAAGCTGGTACAGTAACTCCTCACTTAACGTTGTAGTTATGTTCCCGAAAAATGCAACTTTAAGTGAAATGATGTTAAGCGAATCCAATTTCCCCATAAGAATGAATGTAAATGGAGGGGGGGTTAAGTTCCAGGGAATTTTTTTTTGCCATACAGTACACTACTATAGTACAGAGGTGCCCCCACCTTACCCCACACAGGCACAGCCCACTGGCACTGGAGACAAGAGGCAGGCAAGGAGGCTGAAGGTGCTGTAGGCTAGGAGAAGCACGTTGCGCAGCAGCAGCTAAATCACCCTGGAGCTACCAGCTGCAGAGGTTGCTGGGAGCCCCTGGGCTCAGGGGCAAATTAAGGGCCCAGGGCTCTGGCCGCCGTGGAGAGCACCGGGCCCTTTAAATCTCTGCCGGGACCCACCGCTGAAGATCCGGACATGACACCCCTTGTCATTGGCCACCCCAAGCACCTGCTTGGTTCGCTGCTGCCTGGAGCCGGCCCTGCCTTCCCCCAAGCCCCCACCCTTAACCAGTCTCTTCTTCCCCCCTCTCCTCTCCCTTTAGTCCGCAGGCAGCGTCCTTCCTCCTCCCACCTCCCTCCCCTGCCTCCTGCCAGCGGCAATCAGCTGGCTTGCTGTGTTCAGGAGGCAGGAGGGAGGAGCGAGGACATGGCGCGCAGGCTCCCCCTGCCTCCTGAACACCGCAAGCAAGCTGATTGCCATGGGCAGTAGGCAGGGGAGGGAGGGGGGAAGTGTGCCGCATACTCACTCCTCGCTCCCCCCGCCTGCAGCAATCAGCTGGTTTGCCACGTTCAGGGGACAGGAGGGAGAAGTGAGGACTTGGCACAGGCTCCCCCTCCCTTCCCTGTCTCCTGCCTGAGGCAATCAGCTGGTTTGAGGCATTTGAGGGAGGGAGTGGGAGCCTGCGTGCGGAGTCCTCGCTCCTCCCTCCTCCCTCCTAAACGCCGCAAGCCAGCTCATTGCTGTGGCAGGAGGCGGGGGGGAGGAGGGAGAAAGTGCTGATCTGCGGGGTCTGCCAGCAGGCAGGAAGCACTGTGTGGAGGGGCATAGGGGAGCTGATGGGGGGGGGGCTGCCAGCTGTGGACAAAGCGGGCAGCCAAACCACATTATAGCGAAGCATTGCACAACTTTAAATGGAGCATGATCTGTACTTGTTATTTTCTCCAGCCCATCTACAATTTGAGATCTTCCCCACCCACATGAACTTGCTCAGATACTGGGTCTGCAAATCCCCCAATATAAAAGTTTGCATTCATTCAAGAGCTGCTGTATCTTTAACTCAATCTAGTGGAAGAAAGAAATCTATTTATCAGAAAGATTGCACCATATCTTTGAAATATCATCCGTTGTTTAAGATACTTTTCAGTATCATCGAGATGTGAACCAGACTGCATTCGGTTTAATGCAGGCTATACACAGCAAAATTATACAGAATGGGGAAAGTCTCAAGGAAGAAAATACTAGGAAAATAGTGGATCAAGATTCTGTTACAATTAGATTTTGATTAATTAGAGTGAATATCACTGCACCTGTCTATATTAGCACTTGAAAAAAAAAGATTTTTACTCAGTACTTCACCCCATTAAAACTTTAAACAATTTGCAGCCTTGATGACTACAGCAAGGAGAATAAATAAAAATACCATCTGTCTATCCATCTAGCTACTCATTTTGCCCTCCACCACCACAATATGTGAGCACCCAATACTACTGTAGTGCTTGGTGACATAAATGACTGTCAGTTTTGGACTTTTATTGCTGATGCGCATACAATGAAAAGCTGATGCCATTCATTTTGTGAAACTGTTTTTTTCCTCTTCACCATTAGTTTTTTGAAGAAGTGCAGTTTTCCCTTTGTTGGGGTTTAGTTGCTTCATTTAAAAATGAAGAACAGAAGCTTCAAGGCCACAGAGATACGTTGTTTCCCCTAACCAGCATTAGAGAGTGCTAAATACAGAAATTATTCAAGATACCAACAAGCCCAGAGCAGAGACAGAGGGGACAAACAATAACATCAGTGAGCTCTGATGAGAGAATCTACCATAAAACACTGAAAACCAATTCCAGTGGTTAAAATAAAAATAGTGCATAAATGAAGCAGGATCAACTTTATTGCTTTAGGTTTTGTTTTTATTATTAATAGTAATAATACGGCGGTAGAATTGCTTCTGTGCGCCCTGTGCAGTTGGCAATTTCCTTTTTCCTTCTACCCAATTTAACTGAATACAGAAACACACAGTAGTTTAGGTAGGCAGAATATAGTTACCTAAACCAAAACTTAGCCAGGGCACTGGGGTTAACACTTGAGCTATGGAACCCCAACAGCATATTCACCTCTAACATCCTGCTAAGGCATTCGTTCAGTACTGAGTCAGGCAGAGATAATCCATCATCATCATCATCATCACCACCATCACT
This sequence comes from Trachemys scripta elegans, assembly GCF_013100865.1. Classification (NCBI taxonomy): domain Eukaryota; kingdom Metazoa; phylum Chordata; order Testudines; family Emydidae; genus Trachemys; species Trachemys scripta. Next base: position 96,753,013 of record NC_048304.1, on the reverse strand, counting down.
ACACTCCTACATGCTGCATTCCTGTCCAGCATGTTCAATCCAAGTATTGTCCATGACCAGGGCTGGTGCAACCACTTGGCGAACTAGGCGGCCACCTAGGGCCTAAAAGCCCGCTCAGGCGAGGAGGTGGAGAGGAGGTGAGCTGGGGCAGGGAGAAGGGCGCGGGAAGGGCTGCCCGCAGTAACAGGGTGGGGTACACAGGGGAACCACTCCCCGCCCCAGAGCGCCTCCACTCTGCCTCCTCCACTGAGCGCACAGCCCCCGCTCTAATTCTCCTACAATCGGCGCCGCAAGCCTGGGAGGGGAGGAGAATTAGAGCATGCCGGTGCCGGCATGCTCAGAGGAGGAGGCAGAGCGGAGGTGAGCTGGGACGGGCTCCCAAGCGGGGTTAGCTTCCATGGGGGGAGGGGGCTCCCCGGGCTGGGTTAGCTGCCATGGAGGGGGGTAGATGCTGCGGGGGGGCTCCCTGGGTGGGGGGGGGTGGCAGGCTGGGTTAGCTGCTGCGGCGGGCGGGGTTAGCTGCCGCGGGGGGGCCCCTCTGATGGGGAGAGTGGGGGGGCGTGATTAGCTGCCACAGGGGGCGGGGTTAGCTGGGTGGGGGGGGGTGGTGCAAGGTGGAAGTTTCGCCTAGGGCGCGAAACTTCCTTGCACCGGCCCTGTCCATGCTTGACCCTGCTTTGCTTCTGCAATTGTTGAACTAGTCTTAACTATGGCTATTGCAGATGTGTGACTTCAGACTGATTTCAGCAATCAAGCATTATATGTAGGCATGGAAGAATTAGATTGGTAAATGTTGATAAACATAGATTTCACACAGAGCAACAAAAAATATTGCCATTGATAAAAATCAAAATATACAGATAGGAAAAGAAAGATGCTGCTTGAGAACTTCTTAGAGTTTGATTTGATATATAAACTTTGTATATTTTGACTCGTAATGTTGACAATTTGTGTTTTAACGGTTATAAAACTACCTTTTTGAATCTCAGCTTCTACTGTCATTAAATAATTATTGTCTGACCACCTATAATTCCCACAACTGGGAAAATTTGATAAAAATTGAAAAAAAAAATTTAAAACCTATAATTTTGTACAACTGTGAACATTTAAAAATCAGTAGAAATAAAAATATTGCTTAAGATAAATATTGATATTATCCATTGAAATTTTACAAAAGTATCAAATTCTGCCCAGCTTAATTATACTGATGATAACAGTAACAGGATGGCCAGGCTCTTCTGTTGACCCATGCTGTGATGGAATCCTGCATAAAACTGCCAGCTAATTCCTGATTACTCAATATGGAAGATGTAGCTCATTAGCTCACCATATGGAGGAGGTGGGAGCAGCCCTTTAGGCAGAAGGTTCTTTCCAAAGAACCGGCCGGGTTTGGGGCATATGTTTTCATTTGAGTTACCAGTAAAACCAGGCCCCAGAAAAAGTGACTCTCTCTCAATACTGAGGCCCTGATTCTCAATTGTTCCATTTCTGTGCACAGAAATGTGGGCAGAGCAAAGGAGTCCATGGCCACCTTAAAACAGAAGGAGTGCTGTGTGCTCTGGCCACTCTTCCTATGCTGGGGGCTGTCAGGGGGACAGATGCAGAGTCCTGATGCCTGCTCTGTGCCAGTCACAGAGGGTATGTCTCCACTTCAGCTGATTGCAAGCCTCCCAGCCCAGTAAACAGACTTCCACTAGTGAAGCTTGAGCTAGCTCACTAAAAAATAGCAGTACGGACGTTGCAGTTCCAGCACAGACTCAGGCTACCCACCTGAGCTCAGATCTTGGGGGTCGGGTGGGCTTGAGAATGCAAGCTGCCACCCAAGCCGCAACTTCCACACTGCTATTCTTAGTATGCTAGGTCAAGCCCCACTAGCATGAGTCTGTCTACCTGGTCTGAGCATCACTCCCCGACCTGCCATGCAGACATACCCAAAGGTCCTCTACATTGGTATGGCATAAAGCAGCTGGATTGCTACAGAAAAATCAAGCTCACTGTGCTTATACTTTGGTCAGAGCAGGGTCGGAACATACATAACCAGATATTCTGGGTTAATTCTTGTCACTTGTCTTAGCTAGACCTATTCAAACACCAAAACTTAACCCAGGAAGATGGATGATGATTTGTTCTATATCTTTTGCTGTGAAATAGCAGAGAAAGCTTCACCTACCAGAGAGACCAGTACACTCTTTTTATATTATATGTATTATTTGATTTACTCTCCATCTCATCTCTTGAAAAGGAATTACACACAATGGGCCAAATTCACCTTTGGGTTAAGGGGGTACAGTCCCACTAAGTTATCTCCTCTTGCATCAGCAGTGATTTGAATTGAGTGACTTGACGCCTAAATTAACTAACTACTCTAACACACAATAGTACACAGTTTCTAGCACTGTAGGGGGCTAGATAAGGTCTGAGGGCATGTCTACACAGGTACACTCAGGAAAGTTAAGTTGAGGTGCATTAGTTAAAGTGCATTAAATCCATGTGCGGATGCTCCAATTCAGAAGTAAAGTGGCCACTTTGTAAATTAAACTAAAGTGAACTACAGTCACTTTATTTCTGAATGTGCAAGAGTCCACACAGGGGTTTAATTAGCTGTAAATTCCACTATCAATAAATTTGGTGCAACTTTCCTGAGCATCCCCATGTAGACATGTCCTGGCTATCATCGTAATAGCCACTTATCACTTCCAACATATTCTTCTAGGCATTTCTCTGCCCCCACCACCATAGAGCTGTAGTGAAATAATGCTTAATACATTAGAGATTTTTCTAATGTATTAAGCCTTCACATCCTTCTTCTGGTTAGTATGCTCTAATATTTTCCATTTAGATATTTTTAATTTTTAATATTTGACCCAAGAGTCATTCTATTCCATATCTGCATCTGACAGCTCTGAGCCTGTATATTTAACTGGCCTAAAATCTTTTGTTCAAAATGTGACCACATTGTTCCTCCTAATTTCTTTCAATTCTACAATCCAAACTTCATCTAAAAGTTATTAAAAGCTGATAGATTGTTTCCAGCCTGAAAAGATTTTGGAGATGCTGATTTTCTGCCACTAAGCTTCTTTTTAATTTGATGTGCCATCCTTTTATTTTTCCACAGGTTTACATTTTCCACCTAACTCTTTATACAGGGGTGAAAGTAACTTAAAGGACTTACCGGTACGCTGGAGTCCTGAGCGGGGCTGTGCCCTCAATCGGAAGAGGCAGGCCTTTTAAGATTTAAAGGCCCTGGGGCTCCAGGCTCTGGCTGGGAGCCCCAGGGCCTTTAAATCACCCTGGAGCTGCCAGCTGCAGAGGCATCTGTGAGCCCCGGGACTCAGGGGCAAATTAAAGGGCCCTGGGCTCCGGCCACCACGGAAAGGGCTCCTGCGGGGATTTAAAGGGTCCGGGGCTCCCCGCAGTGGCAGGAGTTCCGGACCCTTTAAATCCCTGCACAAGCCCGGCTGCTAGAACTCCGGCGGAGATTTAAAGGTCCCGGACCTCTGGCCCCTGCAGGGAGCCCCAGGCCCTTTAAATCACTGCCAGAGAAGCCGGTCCAGTCCGGCACAGCATACCAGCTCTTGACGATATGCTGGACCGGACTGCTTTCACCTCTACCTTTATAGAAGACACATCAAATTTTGTTTAATACAGTTTTGGTATCAATTCCATGAACTGTATAAATTTAATCACATGTATAATTCTACTTACCTACATGGGCCTATTTACATGCTTAAAATTATGCACATGCTTAAGTATCTCATGGAATCAGGTGCTTTATTAATTAGCAATGATTGCACCTCAATTATAAATCTAAAGAGGGGTCTAAGCAATCAATTAGCATTGCCTTACTTCAATGAAAGACAGAACAGGGGTACAGCATTCCAGTAAAATAATTTCTGCTATTTACATGTAGCTGATCAAGTCTATGAAAACATGTTAGAAAAAGCAAAAAGTCCAATATCAATTTAAAAACAAAGATTTAAAATGTGTAGTTATATGGGGCTACATTTTAAAAAAATATTAATAATTTTGGGCTCCCAACTTGAGACACCTTAAAGAGACCTGATTTGCAGAGGGCTAGTGCTGAATACTTCAGCCAGCCAGGCCCCTTTAAGGTGGCAGTTGGCACCCCAAAACTGAAGCATCCAAAAAATCATTAGTCACTTTTGAAAATGTAGGCCAAGATGTTTACGTCTTGTTCTTTTCCAGTGGCAATACTGTCAGGCAATCCAAATAATTAGTCTGACCTTTCTTTGACAGTTCTCACACTGCTTTTCCAAATGTCCAATTCTACTTTTGTCAAGTCTTTCCCCAAAGTCAACATTAAATTACTTGTTCTGTAAAAGAAGAAGACCTAGGCCCAGATCCACAAAGAGACACTTAACTCCCATTTCAGACACAACTGAGATCCTCAAAACTCCTGCTTGGTTGCCCCCTAAATCTGGAGGCGCCTTATAAGTCCCTCAGAACCTAAATTTTTGCCAGTGAAGTCCCTTATGTGCCTATGTTTCTGCTGCTGCTATTGGGCACACAATGTCTCAGTCTAGGACCTAGGCAACTCTCTCTCACCTAAGCCCCAACGGGATCCTCAAACCAGGTGAAAATAGGTGTTCCCGCTGCTACCTCACCTGCAGGGCCCAATTTGGTCAGTGTTCTCAAAGCATGCCTAACTCCACATAAAATGGCTGGGGGAGAGGATGGGGGAAAAGAGACAGTAGGCTACCTTATTTGAACATGGCTCTCCCACTTCTCAGGTGAGTGCCCTAACCACTGGCTCTGGGATATTCTGATGTGGATCTTCCTCAATCTCTCCTGTTGAAGTTCTTCCACTGGATAAATAATTACATATGAATTAGGCCAGGCAGAGATAGTGAGAATAACCCTGTAGCCCAGTAGTCAGGGCAGTCATTTGAGGGTAGAACACCCTTCTTCTCAGGCTGAAGAGGGAATTGAACCAGTGTCTCCCACAGACTGGCTGAGTGCCCTAACCATAGGGTTAAAGATTAGAAGGACTTCTCCTCTTTCCTCCACCATTTTGCATTGAGTTTGCATCTTGCACGGAATTTACATCTTGCACTTGAGTTCTTGCAAGAAATGGCTTAGGTGCCTCGCTCCTGAAGACGTTTCCCTGCTGTGGATCCCAACTGGAGATCGGGGTCTCCCTCCAGCCTACGCTTACTCACCTAACTCACAGAGGGAGGGGGGAGGGGTAACTTAGGATACACCCCTTTCCTCAGCATCTGCTATTGGCTAGCTTTTGTGACCCCTCCGCCTACACACTAGTTTTGGTGGATCTCATTCTTGGGCACATCTCTTCCCCGACCCCATGTGTTATATAGGGAGCCTAAGCCCCTCAGGGTTTGTGGATTCTACTAGGTGGTTAGGTGCTCAAAAGTTCAGTATCGCAACAGTGAGCGTTTCAATGCCTAAATCCCTTTGTGAATCTGGGCCCATCTGCCTCTCCATTATATCCAGCAAGTCCACTGAAAATGGACAAGAAACTGCTTTTCACTGTGTGTGTATCTTCTGGAATGGCCTGCAACACCAGTAGTTTTGTACTTTGGTGTCTCCTGACAGAAGACTGGAAAAGCCTATGGTGGTATTTTCAACAAATTACTGCAAGAACATATTGATTTTATAGTTTAAAGTTGTCCTTATGTGGTTGAAAAACCCAGGTGGAATTAAACTGAGAGACGAGAGCTGGAAGCGATCTAACGACCAGATTTTTAAAGGTATTTAGGAGCCTAAAGATTATTCTGAAGCCAGAAGGGACTGACCTCCTGTATAATGCAAGCTGGAAGACTGGAAGATAGTGAAGGATGGCAACAGGGAATCAAAAGAAGAAATGGACAGTAAAGCGTCGAGAGAAATAGAAAAGCAAGGGAAATAGAAAAGCACAAATAGGTGTCAAGTGACCAGGGCCGGCTCCAGGCACCCAAGCACATGCTTGGGGCGGCACCTGGTAAGGGGCGGCGGGGGGAGCGCGGCGCAGCATTCCCGGGGAGGGGGAGCGTTCCGGTGGCTCTCGGTGGGGGGCGCGGGCGGGCTCCGGCGGCACTGGGGAGCGTTCCGGTATAGTTTAAAGTTGTCCTTATGTGGTTGAAAAACCCAGGTGGAATTAAACTGAGAGACGAGAGCTGGAAGCGATCTAACGACCAGATTTTTAAAGGTATTTAGGAGCCTAAAGATTATTCTGAAGCCAGAAGGGACTGACCTCCTGTATAATGCAAGCTGGAAGACTGGAAGATAGTGAAGGATGGCAACAGGGAATCAAAAGAAGAAATGGACAGTAAAGCGTCGAGAGAAATAGAAAAGCAAGGGAAATAGAAAAGCACAAATAGGTGTCAAGTGACCAGGGCCGGCTCCAGGCACCC